>NW_027155257.1:0-8400 GCF_002600585.1 Cystoisospora suis | reverse complement strand
TGCAGGAACGAGTCACGAAGGATCGTCCATACAAGGGACGATCACTTGTGACATTCATCGCCTCGGCTCGGGAAGTCCCCTTTCGTTTCTAGGTGTGTGAACCAGTCCAGTCCTGGGCGTCCGAGCTGCTGGTGGTGGCGTACGCAGGCAAAGGGTCCAGTTGGATCTCCGTGGTGTACGGTGCTCTTTGCCCGGCACCGTCTTGCCGCTGGCAGGTGAGTAGTTTTACTTCTAGCTCCGATAGCTTCACTTTCAGCTCCGCACTTTCACAGCCGCTGCGCTCCTCTCGTTCCGTCGGTAGGCCTACACTGTCTTGCAGCTGGTCACGTTCCCGCTGGTGCAGCTCCTCAGTTCGCCTCTGCATGAAGCGCATTTCTGCCAGCGCCTCTTGGAGCTTCCTTATTGGTTGGACCTACAATGATTGAGGGCCTGTTGCTACGGGGGATTGCTGTACATCCGGCGATAGGACCCAGCTCCGGCGCGGAGCTGGGTCCTATCGCTTCCTCTTCCGCCGCAGGCGATGTGCCCCTCATGCTCTCACACGCTTCGGAAGTTCCTGCAAATGCTCCACGCGCCCGGTTGCCTGCGGACCGAGGCATTCTTCTTTCGTGCGACCAAGACCGTAGCCCTTCGCCCACTTATCAGAGAACCCTACTCCGAGTGTGAGCCGCTCGAAAGGTGTACAGGAAAATCCCACTTCTGACAGCAGCTCTGTTGTCGCATACGGGTGCGGGTGAGTCGTCCAGACCCTGTACTGCCACGCGGGGGCAAGAGCAGCTCAGAATACAGGTGTGTGGGTGAAGAATTAAACACAAAAAGTAAAAAAGTAGTAGTTCTCCTGCCTGCGTTCCGTTCCACAACAACCTCCAGTCTCGCGAGTCCTCTACCGTCACGGTGGCTAACAACACATCCCAAGGGCCAAAAAAACACATCTCCCTTGTACCACCATGGCGTCATCGAGATCACTGTAGTGCTCCCGGATGGTCCATGGGACGAACCATCCCCGAAGGGGATTCCACATTCCACGTGTCACCAGCTTCGCCACGGCGTTAGACGTCCTTGCTGTCCGAGCAGCGATCAAAGTTCACAGAGCAAAGCAGGCGCTAACGGGAGCCCAGTGGGACTAGAGCCATTGTAGGCAACGCTACGAGTGTTTATTCTCTCACGTCTCCAGAAAACGCGGACTTCGATGCGAGCCAACGAGTTTGGTCCAACGCAACAAATCTGCCTCTGGACCGGTACGCAAAGGCTTACGACCACTGTTTGTCGGGCCCTGCACTACGGAGGAAGGCGCTGGCAGGAACGCGGCTAGCCTGGGAATGCCACCACGATGGCTAATACAACCGGTGCACCTTCTGTAATTACCGAAACATAAACTGGAACAACCTTCTCGCTTACAACGGGCTAGACGGCAACAGCAAGTACGTATGAGAGGTAAGTGCTTAGTGGAAAGTATTCACGACCACCGTTACAGACTCGGGCCGTGAGTTTCCCGATATGGACGGCCACCTCCTAACCACCGGACGTAGACGTACAAGGGGCAGAAGAGCTCACTATGCATTCCAGAGAACCAAGATTTCAGCGACGCTTCAAACGATTCTTAGATGAAGACACTAGTCGAGCCTGTTGTCAGTTTCCACGAACTCGAAACAGCGAAGGGTGTCGGAGTGCACCTGAAGACTGTGCCTGATGGTCCGGACAGTTTAGGGTTAGCAGAGTCTCCCGGACGACTAAAGAGGGGGGCAGCCCGCCCTTCAGTCGTCCGGTAGACCCTCGTAACAGAAAGCTGGACGAACTGATGAACAGGGACAGGTTTTTCCTTGCTTTGTTCTTCTTGCCCCCGCGCCCGCACTAACCGTAAACCCATTTTACTGCGTGAGAACACAGGTTGACGGCCGAACGCTTCTGACCGATCCGTGGAAGTTCAAAGAAGTTGGCTCCCTTTATGTGAACTAACGGCCACACTGCTAGTTAGGACACACGGGCTACAACCGGGGGCAGGCGCTGGCCCTGTGGGGGGAAGTGTTGCGCGGGCCTCGGTCCAGAGCGGCGGGGCCTGCGGCGGCACAGCCAGATAGTAATAACAAGGTAGCCAGCTGATCACTTTCGCAGTTCAATTCACTGCTTCTGTAGCTCGCCGTACTGGCGCACTCAATTTGCAAGATTGTGAAACTCGCCTGGGAGGGTGAGACCGCAACGCTCAGTGGTAGTCGCCGGTCATCTGGATTGAGAGGGAGCTCCAAGCGTCCTGAAGGGAATCTCTCTTTTTGTACTGATTTTTACTTCTAGTTCCTAGTCTGCTGGTGATGTGGGATCGCCTAGGGCGAAAGGGTAGGCTTCGTCGCACATTGAGCACTGCCGAGCCGTAGCACGGCAGGCGGCACAGTGTTTAATCTGGTGTCCCCTATCCGGGCCCCGTTATACCTTGGCTAGTCTGAAGCCTTCCTGCGCAACGGCTGCAGCGGGAACAATTATCTCCCGCCCTCGCCTGTGTCCGTAGGAACGTGGCAAAAGGATCTCTCGTTCCTGTAACCGTAATGCCCTTGGTTGGGAGATCTGGGGACGCGGTGGCCCGCGTACGGCGGCCCTCGGATTTATCCTTGACGTCGGCCCCCGCCGCCGGCAATACCCGCAATACAAAAGGTTAGTTCGAGACGATGTTCGCGTTCTCGAGCTGGAGTGGCTAATGGTTTGAGCTGCTGCGGGCAAACTCCGAACCGTGCAGACGCGGTGCCACTGCGGTAAAACCAACGCCGTCTTAAAGTGACCGCCCCCACCTCTGCACGTGGCTAAAGGTAGTGTCTAGCTTTCACCGGCGCCACCGTCGCCATCGGGAAGACTGCCTTCTTCTCACCAAGTAAGAGAGCACCTACCGTCCGCGGATTCATCAGGCGCCACAAAAGAGCCTTTTGTAGCTTTCGGACACTGGGTAGGCGACCCCGCCTAGTCACACTCGGGGAGTAGTCGTGACAAGCCTCGAGGCTGCAGGGCGGCCGGGGAGCACCGACAGCGCCGCCAACACGTCAGGCCTGCGCCGAGTATACACAGTGTTGTCGACCTTTGAGATAATTCCCCGCCATAGATTCTTTTCAGGCTTGTCGCCTGCTATGCTGCAGTTGCTGCTTTGCTATCTCTGCCGTCCCACATCGGAAAAAGGCCCTTCCAATATACCTCGCAGCCAAGAAACTGACCCGTTGGAGACTAGCAACCCCACAACGAACTAGAGAACGGAATGACCCCCGCTTGTTTGTTTCTTGGCGTGGTGGAATCCTGTGCACTGATTAGAAAACATATAGGTATGCGATTTGAGCAAGTTGTAACAAAAACTATAACGAAACATACTACCGTAAGGTGAGCAAGCGTGATCCTCGTAAACCGGCGGGGTACCTACGCCACGCCACGGCCGGGGTCGTGATCGACTTGACTGGCTGTCGGACTGGGTTGCCCACGCGGAGTGCGAAGGCGGTTACACTGGGTACTCTTTCGTGTAGGGAAGAGTCTGGGCTTGTAATTCCAGGGGGGATGGGCTGATGGTTGTCGAGGGTGGGCGAGTACGTTCAAATCTGCCTCGCAGTCCATAGCGGGTGTCTTTTGTGTTGTTTTGCATCCGTTTGAAAAGAATCTCGCGCAGGAGTACCCGAGACGGGGAAGCGCACATGGCGCTAGGCAGTCCCCTCCCCAGTTTTGCGTTGATTGCCCTTGGTGCGACGGCACCGAGGACGTCTTGCTGCCCGGGGACTCAAAGGCTGGCTCCGCTACTGCCAGAAAAAAATTTTAGGGAGATAGGCTAACTCGCATGTTTTTGGATGCGGTCTACGTGGTCCCAACGACAGCTGAAAATTCGCCGCTGTCTGCTTGCCGGGAAGCTCACATGAACAACCCCAGTGTCGCCAAGGAGACTCCTCGGCAGGACCGGTAACAGCTTGCACCCCAAAATGTCGCGATTTCTATTAAGTAGCTCTTTGCGATGCTGTCTTGCGTGATCTCAAGGACTCGAGTCGGTGGCCGGTTGCGTGAAAGCTCGGAAATAAGGGAGCAGCAGGGGTCTCGCTTTCAGCGCCACATAGACCGGGTGGACGACTAACGGATTGGCCGTCTTGCCGAAAACTGTAATCTCAGAGCTGGTGCACTATACCTGGAGACTAGATGGGCTCCATGTGTATCTTGAGAAGGAGAAAGAGACCTTGTTTTTGTCGAGGGCAGCGGGAAAGACTTACGTGCCTTTTCCCTTTTTAGGTATTACACAGGAGGAGGTCGCCGCCCATTTTCGCTCTCAGTGGCTGGCTCGTGTAGGTTCGCAGTATACCGAGAACACTTGGACCCTCTTCGGACTGCACCCGGTCTGTCCTCCTGGGGTCTTTTTTTGGGCCACAGTCCCGGGACGGATGAGAGCGCCTCAGGGGCCCGGGAAGACGGCGGCGGGGACACGGTTTGTTACCACCGGGACACTGTGTGTCATGAAAAAGTAATCTTGGGGGTAGCAGAACAAGTGGACGCGGCGGCCGTATTGCGTGAAACTGGGCTGGCCAGCCCTGTGCAGAAGCCCGAGAGATTGTAAAGGGGCCGCAGAGGGTTAAAAGAGCTGGAAGGAGGATGGCAGACAACTTTGGGTGTGAAGATCCCAGCTGCAAAGAAACGAGAAATAGGCGGTGTGTCCAGCCGGGAGAATTGACAGGGGTGTCTTTGGACGGCGATGACGGGTTGAGCCCAGCCGATCATAGGGACGGGGACGCCGTCGCTGGGACCCGCAAAGGTGTGCGACTTGATGGCGGAACTGAAAGGGAGAAGACACCACAGAGAAGGCAGGGGGCTGACGGGGGAAGCGAGGAGGGAGGCCGGACAACAACTGTGGAGAAGGAGAGCGGAATGCGACAGTGCACTGGAGACACGTCAGTGGCAAGTAGGATTGATGGAGACAATTCAGCAGGTAGTCTGCCCAGGATGGCGCTGGCACCGCACCTGGAGGAGGAGCAACAGAGCGCTTCTGTGGGGGTAAGGAAAAGCAATAACGCCGGCGAAACAATATCTGAAGACGATAGTGGCAACAAGTCTACCTCCGGACGAAGACGAAGGAGCATTAGCAGCAACATCACCACCCCCGTGAGGCTAGCTAGAGCCTGCTCCCAGTACTACAGGGTAAGCTGTGACACAGTTGTAGCGCTCGGTAGGGAGACTGCCGAGCTGTTCTTAACTGGATGTGGATCTTGGGTTTTGTTGCATCTTCGCAGTAAAGCGAACGTGTGGCAGGGCACTAGTATGCGACAGTTGTCCGTTACCGGTGTACGTACCGCGCTGGAGTTGGCGCTGAGCATTGCAGAACGTGTGAGGGGCGTATCTGCCTCATGAACAGGAGGAACGCGAAAAGCCGGTGCGCGGTTTGAGGAGAGAGTCTGGTGTCATGGCTTCTTGAACCCGCTCGAAGGGGCTTTTCTTATCTCCTTTCGCAGACAAAGATGTGCTTATACGTGCTTCACGGACGGCCATGCAGCCGGGGTCACAAGTGCGTTTATGCGCATAGTGAAGAGGAGCTCCGTGTACCGCCCGATCTCTCGAGAACCCGTCTGTGTCCGTCTCTCAAACAGCAGGGAACCTGCCCCAAGGAAGAAAGCTGCCCGTACGCGCATAGTACGGTGGAATTGCGGCATACGGTTACCGTTTTCAAGACGTAAGCACCAAATTAGTGGAGACTTTCCGAAACTCTCACGTGCCTAAATATGCATGGTACGCTAGTGACAGAAGCCGCCATGCGGTATGTTGCTGATGTACAAGGACGTTCGGGATTGCTGTTGTAAACGAAAAACCTGTCCAGCGCACTGGTCAGGCTGAGCGAGGCCACTAGAACTGGTTGCTGTTCCTCAGACAGGGGGAGCGGGCCAATGAAGCGGAGGCCGCTTTTGTCAGCGGTCACAGTGGCGAACGGCTGTTTGGGTTCACACCGTTTATTTCGTGCGGTAGCCAGTTCGCTCTGGCCGTGCGTGAATCCTATCGCATGTATTCTGCTCTTTTCCCTGTGCAGGAAAATCTGTCACATGTGGAACAAGGGCAAGTGTGGTGCGGGAGCCGCTTGTCGCCACGCGCATGGTGTAGACGAACTGAAACATTACCGGCAGTTGAGCCACCGTGAACTGGTCGCGCTTTCAAGGGGACCAAGTGGAGTACAACGGGACGGCGAATCTGGGATAGGAGGAGGAGCCAGCAGCACGAGCAGGCCGACGAGCCCACACCCTACAGAAGCATGCCAAAGAAGCAGTGAGGGCTCCCCTGTCTCTGGAGGGCCCCGCTCTGCCGATCCGGAAAAAAAAAGTCGAATTCCAGAAGAGACAGAAGCGTCAGAGGAGCCTCCGGCGAAGAGCAGCGCTACTGTCGACACCGCGAAGGAAGACAGGCTTGACCTGAGTGCAGACACCCCTAGCCGGACTGAGCGACTCCAGGTGGAAGAGCGCGCTGACGAAGGAGGCTCGATCAAAGCACACCCTTCTCGCCGCAAGCGACGGGAGCCCCGGAAGAATTTTGGAGAGGTAAAGAAAGCCTGGAAAGAGGCCGTCCAACAGGGGCCGACAAAAGAACAGACCGACGACCGAGCTGCCTCACCGTGTCAAGCTTCATCATCTGGGCGCCCGAGGCCCGGGAGTGAAGGCCATGTGTCAGAGGGCGGAAGCAGGTCCCCAGTCACTTCTGTAAGGAGCCAGGTTCCCGCGCCGGGGGCTCCTCGTAGCTGCCCCTTAACAGGTCGGTGGACAAACGAGATTGGTACGCCGAGCTCACGAGTTGCATGGGGTATTTACGAAGCTTCGGAAGAGATTCCCGATCTCATAGGGAACCCGGGATGCCGGGCAAGTCGTGGATCGGCCCGTCCGAGCGCGGGCTGCGGCGTGGCGAGGCCAGTCGAGGCGACGAACCCGTTCCGTCCGTGTGGGGACGCCACTGGCGTACTACTAGACAATGTGGCTGGCAGGACGGAGATATTCTCGTCGACCGGGAAGCCGAGGTCCGCTGCTTGCTGCGCGCCGAGGACCAGTAAAACAACACTGTCGCCGCCTCCAAGACCAGCAGGGCAATACGCGACGGATATAGACGGCTTGACGGTGGCAGGCAAGGCGGCGTATGCCACCGCTTCGGAGGTGTTTCGGTGCCTAGTGGATGTCGGTGGGACTGTCTCGAAGGATAACCAGCGAGAGCGTCCCGATGAGCGGAAAGTGCGTCCCTCGACGCTGCAGAAAGCACACGGGACGAGCTCTGGAATGGGGTCTAGCAGGAATCAGAGGCTCTTGCAAGCCAACGCCTCTAGCTTCCTTGGTGGGAGACCGGTTGCGTCGCGGCCCTGGCCACCCAGCGTGTACCCTGCAGGGTCATCACCGTCAGGCGCCGGTTCGCTCAGTGAGGCGGGGGATTTCCTGGCCGTAGCGCAGCTACTGGCTCTTCTGCAGAACCCGGACAGCAACTGTGCAAGCAAGGAAAGTAGGGGTGGTTTTCAAGATGCGCGCGTGCCGGCATTCCACCCACACAACGCAGCACCAGCAGCATGGGAAACGCAGTCACACCAGCCCAGTCCGGAACCCGATACTGCATTTCCGTCGCAAAGCACATCTCCGGGGTGTTCGGCGGTGGCAGGACATGAGTCAGGAAATCAGAACGTGTATACCACGCACCGGACTCACCGTGTGGTGCCCGCAAGCATGGGAGCAGCCCGCGTGCCTCCTTCACCGTCTGCGGCAGCCGTGCCGGGCTCGGGGCCAGACAGCAAAGGTGACGTCGCTGCTGCTGCTGCCTGGGAACTGCTGCTATCGCAGCGGTGCCGAACGGAACTCCCCCGGGATTTGAAACAGGGCTGCGAAGGTGCTCAGGGGGGACGGAGTTCGAGGGGTGTGCGGACAGACGCACACAGCTTTATTCCCGGTGTCAAGATACCTCCAATAGCGGAGACAAGACCTCTCGTCTCGATGTCTCGCGGCTGGGGATCGATGACTGAGAAACGTCAACCGAGAAAAGATGTAAGACCGGCTTCGCGACTCGACTTGTATGCTCCTTCCGGGATGGGGCTGGCAGACGATTTCAGCAGTTCTGCTCTCCAGCACATTCTCTCACTCTTTCGCTCCTCGAAGGCCTCGGGTCAGGGCGAAAGCGTACCTCCATGTTCTAAATCAGTGGGAGCAGCTATCGGGTTTTCTCAGGGCATGCCTGACTCCTGTGCTATGCCCGCTGAGTCCAATGATTATGATGCACCCGGGTCCCGTACCACAGCCGCATGGGAGACATGCATTCCCGCTCCTGTTGCGGGAAAAAGCGAGGTTTTAAGGAGTGGAGCGGCCAGGGCGGAACCGTTCATAGGTGGATCGTGTTCTTCGGATTTGGGGGAATGGCAGCCTTCCACTCAGCTGATTGGAGTCGACTCCGGCCTCG
>NW_027155256.1:0-12957 GCF_002600585.1 Cystoisospora suis | reverse complement strand
ACATGCAACTAGATATACATCTACAAATATACACATATACAGATACACGTATACATACATGATATAGAGACCCGTGCTTATCTTTCGTATCTACCCTCAAGTCACAGGTATACATACGAGAGATACATACATCTAAATGCATATATATATATATGGATATACATTTATATATATATATACTTGGTTACAGATGAAGAAATGGACGGCTAGAGATAGAAGAAGAGATGAGGGGAATTTCAAAAAGACGACGAAGACTGACTGGTAGATAGACAGACAGATACATACACATAATGTGGCCTCTCTCTTCTTGTCTCTCTACCGAGAAGACAGAGAACAACTTTAAGATAAGTCCTCGAAGAGCAAGGAAGAAGAGGAGGCAAAGGAGAAAGATTTCTACCCTCGCAGAGAGAGAAAGAGAGAGAAGTAGATAGATAGTGTACATACACCTTAGCATGGAGTGAAGAATGACAAAGCTGTAGAACTCCAAACCACGTTTTCTCATCCAGAGAGCTCACATCCTTGCATGCATGCATGCATTATTATGAAGCCGTGGGATACAGAGACAGATAGAGAAAAAGAGAGAGTAAAGACAGATACACAGATTAAAGATACATCACAGATAGATCTACTAAGAACTGATTGAATATAGATAGATGAGCCATAACTAGACAGACGCACATCCATTACCGGAGTCGAGGGCTGAGAAAAGGAAGAGGGGGGAGCAGAATAGGTACGAAAAACCTCCATGTATATCTCTACATACATAGACATCTATATACATGTACACAGATCATTCAAGACTTGAAAGGTGATCGACCATGGTGTACAAGAAGAGAGAGAAGAAGAGGAAGAAGAAGAAGCCTCTCAACCCTTCAGCTACGGTTATTCTTGTTCTTCTTCTTTTCTCCTCCTTACTGCTGATGAGAATAATGTGTTCGGTATATCTATATGTATGAGGATATCTATATAGCTCTATCATTTTCTAGATCCATACCTTAGGGGTAGAGGAGAGACTTCGATTTCTTTGATAAGAGCATGTGTGATGTAGTCGTGAATTTGCAGTCTCCCATCGTAGAGAGCAGAGAGAAGAAAGGGCTCGGAAGGATGGAAGTCGACGCCCTTGACTCGCTCAGAACGAGCGAAGAAATGCTTCTTTAAAGACACTCGGAGGGGCATGGTGGAAGAAGGAGGGAGAACAGGGGGAGAGGAAGGGAGGGGGGGTGAAGAAGAAGAAAGGGGGGGGGGAGAGCAAGGAGATGGAGATTCTTGTCAGTAGGAAAAGGAAAGAAGAAGGAAGAGGATGAAACAGAAAATAAATCAGAGAAGAGCAAACAGGAATGTCTTTCGTGTATGACGGAGGAAGGAAGATAAAGAAAAGCAAAAGAAGAAAGATGGAATAGATGAAGGGAAACGGACCTTGTCTCCTACTGAGAAGATTGGATGAAGTCGATGAGTGGATAATGAGAAAGAAAGTGAGGTGTAAACGAAACAGAAGAGAAAGAATGAAGAGTGAAGGGGATAGAGGAGATGTACATCGAAACAGAGGAAGAAACAGACAGAGAGCTGACTGAGAGATGACTGGTACTTAATGCGAACGAAGAAACAAAGAGAGAGACAGAAAGAAAGAACGATAGATAGAAAGTGACATCCCTGTCCCTACTGAAGAAAGAAGCGAAGGTGTGAAGAAAAGGGATTGTGCAAACGATAAAGCTTGAAAGAAAACAACTTCTTAGTGAGAGATGATGTACTCGTAGCCCTTCAGGTGTATGTACACCCGAACTTGGGAACGTACGTAGGGGTCGAGGGGGAGGGAGTATTTGAAGACGACGACAAACGAGAAGGATCGGTTCTTCTTTTTGAGTCATCCACCATTCAACAAGATAATAGTCAAAACGTTCCCTAGACACACGAAAAGAGACCTTTCTTTATCTCGCTAAGAAAAAAAAGAAAGATGAAGAAAGGAAGTGTTAGATGAAGTGGGATGCCGCCACTTCTCAAAGACTTCCTCAAAGAAAGTGAGAGAAGTAAGAAGACGACGTCAGCAACCGTCACGAGAAAGAAAAAAGACGACGACGACGCCTTCACAAGGATAAGAAGAAAGGTGAAGAAGGACAGGAAAGACGCATCTCTTTTCAGAAAGGAAAGAAAAACGAAAGAGATGAAAGAGCAAGGAAACACAAGAGAAAGAAAGAAAGAAAAGGCGACCGAGGATGAATGAAGATGAGGATCTGACGACCATGCGAAGAAGGATTTGTAGAAAAGGAAAAGAGATAATGAGAAGGAGAGAAAGAAAGAAGAAAAGATAAAAGAGAAGAGAGGTGAAGGAAAAATCTACAAAGAGAGTTGAACGTGTAAACACTTATGATGGACGTGTGAAGAAAGACGAGGAGGAAAGAAGATGATAGATCATGCTAATAGAATCTCTCTCCAGAACTTGCTTTTCCTCTTCTTTTCCTTCTTTTCTCTTTTTCTCTCTTTGCTTTCTAGAACCGAACCATCCTATCTTCTCTCTAACAAGTCCTCGAGAAGAAGGTTTCAAAGAGAAAGAAAGAAAGAAAGGAAGGAAGAGAACAAGAAAGAATAGAAGGTCTACTACACATACGCAAAGAAGAGGAAGGGGAAGACGACGTCTAGAAGTCAAGATTCATTCATTCTCACGCGCTTCCCCATCATCGGGGTTGCTGCTTTTTCTTTTCTTCTTTCTCTTTTGAAAACTCCCTTCCTTCTTGAATCTTTTTCTTTAACGAGAAGCGACTTCCTCGTACCGACAGGGGGGGAGACGTCTTTCATCGACAAAAAAGATTAGAGAAAGGAACTTTCGGGAAGGAGATGGACGGGAAAGAAGAAGTCGTTCGCTGAGGTGAAAGAAGAAGCGTCAGGATCCCTTCCTATCTATCCAAAAGAAGATGAAAAGAAGGCTACACCGAGAAGCTTTTTCCTTACTAGAGAGTGAGAAGAAGGTAAGACCTTAAGAGGCTTCTAAAAGAAAAGAAAAACTCCACTCAAACTGACAAAGAGAGAAAGAAGAAACATAGAAAGAAAGAAAGAAAGAGAGAAAGAAAGAGAGACAGACACCTAGATTCCACTTTCCTGGACTCACTCTTTCTTGCTCCGCGACTCTTCTCCCCTTGTGTTGTGCTTCCGCCTCCTCTCGACCTAGGTAGGGGCTACGAGGTTTCATATGTTTAGTCGAATCTACATACAGATCAGCTCTGGAGGAAGGAAGTATCGAGGACTCCTACTAGTGTACTAATGGCTCGGCTGGGCCCTTCACTCACTGCATGCCCATCACCGTCGGCTTATATAAAAGAGAGGCATCATTCAAGAGGAGGACGGTGCGTACAGGATTGCTTGCAAGGTCACTCTCTGATGTGTGTGAGGCACGAGAATAGAACAGAGGGAGAAAGAAAAAGGTCTTTCATGTGACTCCTGCTGTGCCTAAATGTAGTCGGGCATGTTTTGGTAGGGGCTCTTCGAAACCACCGCCGACGACGGACGCTACTAGGAGACTGCAGATAAGAATCGTAGACGAACAAGACGGGATTACAGTAGACGTGAGAAAAGACGGAGACGACATGCGGCGAGGAGGGACGGAAAGTCCTTGTCGATCTTTCATGAGAGGCGTTCGTCTGTATGCGGGGAGGTCCGAAGAGGATCTCTTCCTATCCGATAAACAAAGGATTATCTTTGGAGCTGGAGCGATGATGAGCTTGCAAGCCGGTTTGAATGAACGTGTGCATCTCTGTGTAGACACACGTCTGCACTGCCAAAGAAGAGACACTCGGGATAGACCGTAGGAGAGGAAAAGAGAGAGAGAGACAGACGAAAAAGAGGAGAGGTAAACGGTTAGGAGAACGGCGCTGGTCAGAAGATCTTTACACTTTTCTTTCTCAGCGGATCCTTCCTTAATTCTCTCAAGCACACACGGGGAGCCGCAAAAAGACGTTGTGTCACCTCACAGACACGACGGTTTCGAAGTACGGAAAGCAACGCGAGTCACAGGGCAGGGGGAATGCTGATGCCTCGTAACTGCAGAAAAGTCGCGATTTCTCTGTGGCAATGCATGAAGGGAACTTTAGATAAAGAGACAGCAGCTTTCTCGGGTCTAGAGGGAGGGAAAGAAAGAGCGAGGGGGGTTCGACTGGAAGAGATAAGCAGAGAAGAGGAAGAAAGAAGACACAGGAATCTGAAGAGAAAAGAAAGATGTCTCTATTAAGAGAAGCTTCTTAGGACAGACGGCCTCTGCTGCAGGGAGCCGGTGTGTGAAGACAGACATTCTTCCCCGAGGTCGACTCTATGAACATACAAATCTTTCCTTCTCCTTTCTCTTGCTAACGAAGTAAGGGTTCCTGCTTCCCAGGAGATAAATCTACCATCCCGCGTGGATCACTGCGAAACGAATCTAAGAATAGGTCGGTAAAGACGGGCTGAGCAAAGCAAGGTGGTAGTGTTCATTCATGTGAAGAAGCGAACATGATATGAACTGACGGACAACTATCGTTGAAACCGGGTGTACATACACCGCAAGCATTCAACAGTGACTCTTTCTGGATGCTCCTACTGGCTAGACTTAGACTTGCTTCATCTCATTCAGATATTTCACTCTTCTCCTCTTGAGTTCTATTGTCTCCATTCACGTTTCATCTGAAAGAGAGAGGACAGGATTCTTATTTCATCTGGTCCTCTTATTACTTCTCGACCTTCTCTAGATATCTTTACACTTCATTGTCTCATAGTAGTCTCTAGCAACTCAAGTAGTCTTTCCTTCAGCTCTCTGCCGGATCATCATCCTTCTTTTGTCTTCTTCACTTTCGTTTCCAAAGCAAGGCAAGTGTCACCTCAACGAGAGACGGAAAGCGAGAGGTGGTAAGAAGGAATGAAGAAGACAATGAGACGCCTGGAGCCGACGTTCTTGGCGCTTCTGCCCGTGCTAGTTCGTATCTAGCTAGCTATGTGGCAAGGAAACGAACTTAAAGAAACTCCTTACATCCAGACAGGTCTTCATGAAGTTGTGAAATGATTGAAACAAACGCCTAAAGAAAGGCAAGACAGTTCATCCGCCTCAGAGAAAGTTTGTAGAAGGGCCTCTCTCTGAGCTTACTCCACCTGCTGTGTTGTACTATTATCTACCATTAACTCGCTTACTCTTCTTCTTCATGCACGCGGGGGTGTCTCGGAGGAATGAAGGGCTCAACCCGTCCTCTTCTTATCATCGCTTCATCGTCCTTGTTCGCTTTTTCGTGCCTGGTTCTTTCGTCTCTTTTTCTTCTTTCCAAGAAATCTCCATCGTTTCTATTTCATTCGCACAGAAGGAAACAAAGATAAAAGAAGAGAAAGAATACAGAGGTGACACCTCCATCTCTCTTACGTTGACATGCCGCCCCCTGCCGTCCAGCTCCTTCCTTCTCCAAGAGTAACTCCGTGGAGACGGTCTCTCGATCTTAACACGCGCAGCTCATTTCGTCTCTCTTTTCCTCCTTTCATTTTCTCTTTTCTCTCTGACGTGAGTTCTTTCGGTCTTAGAGAAAGAATGGACGGAGAGCACATCTCTAGAAAGCTCATTTAAGACTTAAGAAAGGACTGCTGCTGGCTGGGGCTTCTCTTCTCGGCTTGCCCAGATGGGAGCGAGCCGTGAGCGGAGAAGAGGATTTTCACAAGTTGCAGGAGAATCTTCTTCTTTCCTGTTGTCTTCTTTCTCGTCCACTTTGAAAAGGAGTAGAGAAGAGAAAGCAGAAGTCTCCTTCGGTGATTTGAGTCTCTTTGTTGTCTCTTGTCAAGCTTCAGGGCCATATGACAAGAAAGTGGGAAATTCTGTCCTTCTTCAGACAGGACTTATGATGTGAGGTGTATGTACACCCGAAAGGTCATCATTCCCAACTATACGACGTTCTCGGTATAAGAGAAGCGAAAGCTCATTCTTTCTGGACACAAGAAGAACAACCTCGAGTCGTCCTTGCCTTTGTCTACGTAGGTGTCTACAATAGCGAAACTCCAAGAAGGCCGTTTCTCTCCCTCTCTAGCTTTTAAGAAAAGCCCGAATGAGACATGCCGACTTGGATCATCTCCTTTCTTATTCTTCTTCCCCGATGATAATGAAGAGTCAAGCATCCTCTCTCATCCGAGTCCGCAGACTTCTTCTTGTTCTGGCGAACAAGATAGCTAGCTAGATTTGATCTTTTTCAACAGCCCCACCGCAGCTTGGACGACCGAGAGAGAGGAAGAGACCTCTTGACTCCCTTTGTTTCAGCGCTTGTCCCCCTTCCGATCATCGTCCCTCCCTAATTTGTGGTTTTCTTTCTCGTTTCTACATTATGAAACAGCATGGAGAGGTTCAACCGTCTCGTCTCTTCTCTTTCTTTGTGTCTGTGTGTCTATGTCTCTCCTCCTTCTACCTCTCTTTTCTTCCGTGATGCTTTCAACTTCTTCTTGTCTGAAGAGGACATGTTTCTTCTTTCTTTCCTTCTCTCTCCGCTTCTTCCTTCTCTCTCTTCTCGGTGTTCTCTTCTCCTTTCGGCATCCGCGCAGGTCTTTCTTCTTTTCTTTTCTTTCTCGTAACTTCATTTATCGACACAGTCAACGTGAAGATTACAAGAAGATAGAGAGCGAGAGAGAGAAAGGACGCTGGGTTCTAGGTGGGAGGGGGGGGGGATAGGAAAGGAAGGAGAAGTCTCTTAGAAGAGTCTCTCTCTCTTCTTTCTTCTTCTTTTCAGGCGAATCTTCTTTTCTAGACGTTGTCTCTCTCTTGTTCTCTCTTCTTTCTTTCTTTCTTTTCTTGTCAACAGAGTTCTTGTCATTTTGTCTCCATATCTCAAGGAACGCCCGTCTCTTAAAGTTTGGAGATTCCCCATCTCTCTTTCACACTTACCTTTTTAAACTCCTCTGTCTTCTCGTCAACACCCCCCTCTTCGTTCTCTTCTTTCTTCGTCATCTTCTTCTTCTTTTCCCCACCTTCAATCGTTCTTATCTTGTCGTTCTCCATCTTTCTTTCTTCCTTCTCCTGCTCGCCTTCTCTTCATCTCCCCCTCCGTTTTTTTCTTTTCTCTCTTTCTCTTCCTACCTCTTCTTGTTGTTCCTCCACTTTCGCCAAGATGTTCGTGCTAGACCCCGCCTCGATGGTGTGCTGTGCCACAGCATGCTGTTGCAGTGTAGGAGGTCTCTGTGCTTATAAGCATCGGCGAAGTATTCCTCATCCATCCGAGTTCGAATATATAGGAAGAGCCTATCGATTCTGTGGCTGTCACAGTCACCAAAAGTTTGATATGCTTGTAGAAGTCCACGATATACAAAATGTCACTTCCTCAGGCAAATACTTCGTCGAAATTCAAGCCGGAAGATTCGATGCCAGAACGGGTGTATGTGCCGAAAAGAAAGGAAGAGTTGATATACAGGTGACCCACCACATCTATATACCTATTGCATGCAATCCTGTATAGAGAGGTGTTTACATGTATTATATAAATATATATGTATCGGGGGCGTTGAAGTAGAGGAAGAAGAAGTTGTTCTATTGGTACTTATCATTTGTTCTTTGCGTAAAGATATCTCTTTCTATTGGGTCTCTTTTTCATGAAGAAGTTTAGTGAAGAGAAGAAGACTAAATCAAAGTCCTCATGTGCGCTTGCTTCTCTCAAACTTCTTCACATTCGTGCGGCTCTCTCCGTCCTATATCTTGTGACGGGTCTACAGAACATCCCTGGTGTCTAGACCCATCTATGTATAGCCCTGTATATATAGGTATATAAATAGATATACGCATATATATATATAGAGAGAGAGAGATGTATATATATATATATGTATATGTATGTGTTTAGATAGAGAGATAGGTCTGCATATGTGTGTATGTAAATATGTGGAGTGGCAGTGAGGTGACTCTGCGGTCCGTTGTTCAGTCAGAGCATCTCGCACCAACGAATGATCTCTCCTGTACAGTCGATCTATCTATCTCTCTCTCTATATGTATATACATATATACATACATATGTATGTACACGTATAAACATACTGTGTATATACGTGTATGGGCACTACGGGGGGAAAATAAGACTGTCTGCTCTCCTGGTATGTGTAGATACATGCATTTGCTTATACGAGTCGTGTTGGATCGGGTGAATTCGAGGGGTGCGTATGAATATTTACAGAGTATGAATTTAGTATCGATTTTCTCTTGTAGGACAGGAGATCAGAGAGACGGCATGCAACAGAAGAGAAGAATGAAAGAAAATCTGGCTATAAGTAGTAGTAGGAGGAGGAAGTGATGAGAAGAGACTTCTTTTGATAGATGAATATCTCGTGATCCAGTTCCGCTTCTGCATGCCGGCGAAATTTACAAGATGTGTGTTCGTCGGGTGTCTATACACCTCAACAAGAGCGTTGATTCTCATAATGGCTTTAGCACGGTTTTTCTTCTTTTCTTTCCCCCCTTTCAGGAACGTTTGAGTTTGCATGTCCGTCAGTGCGATGATGAAGTGATCGTTCGAGTGAAGAACCAAGGAGTTGTCTCAGCGGATCTTGTGGGAGAAGTTTCTATCTCCGTGAAGTCGGAGCTTATCGATGGATGCTTTCCTAAGCGTCAAGCTTTCTTCTGTCAGAAGGACGGCAAAAATACATGCAAAGTTATCGTAAGTCGTTTCTCACCTCCTTTGTCATTTTACATCATAGCAGGGGCCATACAGATGCACACAACTGGTCACGAAGCTTTTCCGTCTATAGATATGTATAAACTCCTACAGCAATACTGTACATATACATACATAGGGGACTCCTCCGTATCAATCAGTCAACACGATGTAGATCTATTTATCTCTATGTGTGTCTTACTGGCTGATTCATGAGGTGTGTCTGGAAGGGGGTGTTGCGTGTATGTGTATATCTGCATATACACATATAGAGGTAGATGAGTAGACAAGAGGAGTGTATGTAGCGGACTCTATATGGAAAGTACAGGCATCATCTATGGGGATACTTCTTGACTGTAGTAGTCCGTCCATCTTTCGTAGGTGTTTACATTTCCAAACTCATGTATATGTATGTGTACACACGTAGATAAATAGATATTCATACAGACATCTTCATAGGTATCTTGTGGAGGTGAGAGATAGGCAGGTACAGATCTCTGTGTGTGCGTGTATTTAGATACATGCAAATCATCCATTCCTATAGATGGATCTCCTCATAGAGAGCGACAGAAACAGAGATACACTTTTCTCCCTCTCTCTTTCCATGCAGGTGTGTGCCGTAGTGCAGTGTATGTACACCTTGTTGCCCTGTCTGTATGTGAATGAGAGAGAACGAATGTCCTCCCATCTTCTCTTTTTTCATTTTTCCTCCCCCATGATCGTTTTGATCCCACACATCCCTCAATCTCGCACGATAAATGAAGTGATCATCCTCTTCCCATCTTCCTTTCTTTCTTTCTCTTTCTTTCTTTCTTTGTTTCTTTTTCTGTCTCTCTCGTTTGTAGTTATCCTTTCATCGCTTGGATACAGCGAATGTGAAGTTGGGAGAATTTCAGATGAGCCCTTTGCTTCACCAAGCTCTTTTGCATGCACAGTACGAAGCCGAAGCCAAGGGCGAGACGCTAAATGTAGATCTCTTGAACATGACAGATATAGAAAGATTGAGATTTCTCTCGAAAGTTCTTGAAGGCCCTCTCAAACAGATGAGCTCCATAGGAGGTGCATGGAAGAATTTCTACTTCCGAGCTGTTGAGAGAAAGAACGGAAAGTGGGAGTGGCAGTACTGGGATTCGAAAGATGATTGCATGGTAAGCCAAGAGAAGACTTACATACAAAGACAAGGCGAAACAAAGAAAGAAAGTTAGAAAGAAAGAACGACGCTTAGAAGGAAGTGAAGAGAAAAGATAGACACAAAGATACACAGAAACATACCTTGCACATAGTTCGGGCTGGTCCCTTGTCTCTTGGGTGTTTGTGTGGAGATAGACGCTGACGATATGGCTGGAAGACACACGTGCTTACCGACTTCGCTTTTCTCATGGAGATCATTGCATCGGTTCTTCGATAGGATCTATAAGGGGCTTCTCTCTATGATTGACAATGGATCTGTACGTGTCTATCTATCTTTAATCTATCTATCTATCTATATTCATCTATCTATGTATACGTATCTGCTATGCATCGGCGCTTTGCTCAATAGGAAGGATTGAGTTATGTAAGTAAGGTCTAACTATCAGGGTGAGGTTTCGAGGGTGTACGTACATCTCAAACGTAGATCTCGGGAATGATGTAGGAGTTCTGATTCCTCGATGGCGTGCACGATATTTCATAGCGATGCATCTGTTTAGGTATATCTGCAGGGCGTTTCTTTTATGTGATATATATATCTATATATCTATAAAGATATATATAGATATATATATGTATCGACATGAAGATGTGTACATGTGATAAGAAAGATAGGTGTCTCTCCATTTCGGGGGTATAGACTACAACTACATCTTTATCATCATTCTCTTCCTATTCGCATGGTAGGCAGATACAATCCCTACACATATCTCCTCTTCTCCCATCTATATCGATAGACTCACACATATATCCATGTATGTGTTCACCTACCACATGTCTCTGTCTCTCTCTTTCCTTCTGTCTCTATGTATATCCGCATCGTTATCTCGTAGATCGAGAACCGTTTGTCCTCGTCCTTTCTTTATCATTTGCGTGGTGATCTTGCTATGGCTGTCTGTACGTTTGTATAGAGTGGAGTGCGAAAGCGAGGGTCGTATTCCTTCATGGCGATAAGCCTTGTCCTCCCAGATAAGTATGATAGACATTGCTTCTATCTTCGTTACCATGATATGATGGGAGTGCATGACCTGTTCTTTAAGCGAGTTGATCGAGATCGAAATCTTTGGTCGGATGGTCTCTTCGAATTTATCGAGAAGTTAAGAGAATATCTTGAGAAGCATCCTGATGCGACAAGCAGTGGAGGAGGTGTTCCTCCATCATCTTCAAGAGGCGGAGCGAAAGGAAAAGACGGAGATTCTCAATTACAGAAATCGTCGAAGAACGGGAGAAAAGACGGCGTGGCAGATGACTCCAGAGCAGGTAGCAGTAGTAGCCGTATATCAACTCGAGATGGCGATGAGATTCGATCTCCTAGAGGGGGGAAGAGAGGGGGGGGAGGGGGAGGTAGCCGAAGTCGTGCGGGAAGTACCTCTGATTTACTAGGAGAGAAAAGAAGGATTCTGTCTCCTCGACAAACAGCAGCAGATGAAAGTATACGGCCACGTGCGAGTGTTCTCAAAGGAAGAATGGCTCATGGTGTCATGTATGACGAAGATGCGGGTCATCTCGCGGGAGGAGGAGGAGGGGGAGAACAAGGATCATCCTATGCTTCGTCAGGAGGAGTAGGCATGAGATCTCCTTCTTCTTCCTCTCAGCATCTTCAAGGCCCAAGCCCCAGTCGGAGTCGCCAGAATACACCTGACCATAGTAGTAGAGGACGGTCTGGGTATGCTGAAGAAGAAGAAGAAGGCTATTTCAATCATCGAGATGGTGGAAATCGAGGTGGTGGTAGTGCATATGAAAGGGATGCGTCACAGTACGAAGAAACAGAGGGGGGAAGCTCGTACTATCATAATGGTCGGAGTGTACATACAGACCATCAAAGGGGGGCTTCATCCAGCAACAGCCATTACAGTTATAAAAGCCGAGAGGAAAGATACGAACATGAAGAAGAAGAACCCCTACTTCTTGATCAGGCATAATAGTCATGATTCCATACGAGTAGTCAGAGTAGTAGCCGCCTCTCACGTCGTTGTCCCTTCTCTACCCACACGTGTACATACGCCATGTGACACAGAGACAGGTGGAGAGGAATGATAAGAGTGAGCTAGTCTACAGTATGTGTAGAGGCGAACACCAAGAAAGACCTCTTTCCTTCTCTTGCTAAGAAAAGAAACCTCTTCGTCTGAAGTCATCCCCCCTCCCCCGCCCTCTCTCCCTTTTCCTTTTCTTTCATTCGGGCAGCTCAGCTCCAATAAGTTGTCTGTTTGTCTCTTTATATCAACTAGCCTGGTACCCTAGTTGGGCTTAATCATTCATCCATCTCTTCAAGTGTCTATACAGTCGGTCTGTATTGGCGTGCGGTACATTAACTCCTAGTGTCACTAGGGAGTAGGTATCATCCAAGTGAGAGAAGAAGAAGACAAGATGAAGAGATGGACGAACAACTACCTCCTTAGGGGTAGGAGTAGAAGAAGAAAGAGAGATGAGAGTCTCCTTGCTTGCTATTGATCTTCAAAGAAAGAGAAAGGAGAGGGATCCCAACAGATTGAGAGAGGGGGAAGGCTGGAGAGAGAAAGGTTCTTTCTATAAACTTTGAAGACTAGACAGAAAGAAACGAAGAAGCTGTAATGGGTTTGTATGTATGCATTTATGTAGATACATACTTCCATATTTTGGAGAGGAGGTGTGTATGACGTGATTCCGGGGTGAATTCTCGTGTGTGAATGAGGTCGGTGACAGAAGAATAAGAAGAAGAAAAGAAAGGACTTGAGAGGAGTGGTGGTTCTTTTGAGGACTTGTCGGTATCCTGTTCTTTCTTCCGTTTTTTATGCAGACATTCTTAGTATCTACAGTCGGTTGTCGGTCGTTCCCATTCATATCGAACTCTTTTGCATTTTACCTTCAAGAGGAAAGACTCTGAAAAAGTCTGATGTCTTCTTTTCAGTCAGAAGGATCTCTCTTTCTTCTCGTCGTCCTGCCCCCTGTTACTTATCTCAAAGAAAAAAGAAAGAGAGAGAGATTGATAAGGCACTATATATATATATATATATACATACATACACATATCAGACTCGATCAGTGACTATTGTTTGTATGCTCCGAAGAGTCGTAATAGATAGATAGATTAAAGATAGATAGATAGATTAAAGATAGATAGATAGATAGATAGATTAAAGATAGATAGATAGATTAAAGATAGATAGATAGA
>NW_027155255.1:0-287 GCF_002600585.1 Cystoisospora suis | reverse complement strand
ATCTTCAATCTATCTATCTATTCGGGGTTCTTTTCCTGTCCTCCCTCCATCTTTCCTTTGTAAGACAACTGAATTACTTCTGTATTTCTCTTTAGTCAGTAAGGAGAATGAAAAGGAGAAGAAACTCGAGCGAGAAAGTCCAAAGAAACAGGCAGAGAGACAAGCTCCAAGACGACTGCTAAGAATGACATACCTCAGGCTCTTTCTCTTGCCTCTCTTGCCTCTTGATCTTCATCTCTCCAGCTTTGCCTATGCCTCCGGGGAGTTTCTCTTCTTCTTCTTCTTGC
>NW_027155254.1:3884-5516 GCF_002600585.1 Cystoisospora suis | reverse complement strand
GTAAAGTGTAACAACCTCGATTTCCGGGGATCTGATCTGTTAACGTTTCCCGCGACTATCCCCGTGGGAATCTTCGTGTTTAATGTGTTAAGGTCAGGCCCTTTAGAGAGGACCGACCGCTTGAAAGGAAAATTGAGGGTGTTTAGCAGTGAACACTGCAGACGAGCGGTAAGGCAGGCAGCTCGGACGTTGACTCGAGGAATTCTGGTAGTTTTCCGACGATTGAACCGGTCCTTTAGCCGCCTAGGAACATTAGTTCTTAGGAAGATTGTTCGGGGATTCGAAGGAATGCTCACTTCCGTGACTCAGTGCATTGGGAAAATCGGTTTAGAGTTTCTGGATTTTGTGTTGGAAGTGTTGTCCATGCTAGGAGACGACATTCAGCGGATATACTGCCGACCTCCTAACCTGGACCACACTGTGAAGACGTGTAGTGCTGGACGCATTTGTCTGAGGGAAGCGGGAGGATTACGGGAACTCAGGAGAGAGGCTCAAGTGGACGCGGTAGGCGAGCCGAAGGTTGAAAGGACGACAACCCCAACGCTGGAATTCGGTGGAAAGATAGGGGAAACGACTCAATGTTCGCCGAGTGGGTGGTTTAAGAGTCAGTCGAGTTCGGAGGAATCCAGAAGAGCGGTAAGGGCAGATGAAGGGGACGAAGATAAAGTACTCGCTATGGAACCGTGGTTGGAATATGTCTGTCTCTCCCATAAGCGATTAAGGAGCACTGGTGAGAGTGGATATGAGTGGGATCTGTATATGGGTGGAGCCAGAAAACGCTTGTGTGAAGGTTTGGGCTGTTCAGTGCTTACCAGAAGGGGATCGTCTACAACGGGGATACGGTTTCCGATGATGAACGTCCAAGGATGGGTGAGTGAAGAGGACGATGGTGAGGGCTCTAACAAGGAGTGAAGAGCGCAAGGGCTGGCGTTACGAAAGGCCAGCTACCAAAACTTGCTGGAAACGAATTACCTGATACAAAATGAGTTGTTGGATTATATCCAAGAGCTCAACACTCTGAGAGCCAAAGGGGAATTTATAGGGATAGGTAAGAGTGACATTCTCAAGAGATGGACCGCTGTGGTGCGGCGTGTGTTACAACGAAAAGACTTAGATCGGGACAGGAGTCGAGTAGGGGGCGCGAGAAGTGTCAGGGAGACAAAGGTAGGAAAAGAGGAGGATGGGTTCCAAGTGGAGCTGAGTGAGTCAGACGAAGACATAGCTGTCAGGGCAGTGAGAAAGGAAAGGAAGAATGAAGATCCCAAAGGACCCACGACCGGAGGACCGAAGGTGGGAGGGGAAAGGAATGATCGAACCCGTAGAGCGAAGGTCAGTTCGAGGAGGATTCATATCGTGGGGAACAGGAATAAGACAAAGTGTATTAGGAGATGTAGAAATCCTTATTCCCGTCGGTATCGAACCGAGAAAAGACTCAAGCTGCCTATGATGCTTCCAGGAAAGGATGTGAACCTACCTGTAGTTAAAGTAAACATTGAGGGACATGTGTGGGCGGCTCTTTTAGATTTCGGGGCGTCCCGAAGTTTTATCCATCCAGTGTGCGCCGGATATTTTAAAAACAGAATTCGTAGAGTCAAAGGGGAGTACAGTTTCGCGTGCGCCTCGGGGCAGGAA
>NW_027155254.1:2842-3863 GCF_002600585.1 Cystoisospora suis | reverse complement strand
CGCCTGTGTCGGTTATGACGTGCTATTAGGCTTTGACCTCTTGCAGAAAGCTGAAGTGGTCTCAGATTTCATGCAATTGGTGACAGAGTCGGAAGGACAATGGGTCGAAGCTCCAGTGCCTCCAGGATGGGGATACAAAGGAGAGGACAGGGAGGAAGAGATCAGAATGAAGAATCAGCAGGAGGAGCTTCTATTTGAAGAACCTCTGGTACAATTGAACCCAAGCCAACCCATAGAAGATGACCTACCAGAAGACACCTTACCAGTTCTAACGTGGACTCGACGATCTACAGTGAAGAAGAGAGAAGACCCACAAAGGAGAGAACTCAGAAAGAAGAGGGAAAGGACCAAATTCGAAGTTCGAGAGTCGGAGTCAGAAGAGGAGGACGCTAAGAAGTCCAAACTGCGGAGAACAACGAGAATGCGAAAGCGAGAAGAGGAAAAGGGGAAGGAACAGAGACTTGGCACAGGAAAGGAAAGAGGGAGAAAGAAGGTACTAGGGATCCAAGAGAAGAAAGAAGAAAGGGAGGATTACCCTCTTCAGATTTCCACCGCAGTGGAGGAAGCGTTAGGGAGTTTTGGGGAGAGCCGAGAAAAGATAGCTCAAGCCAGGGAGAGAGGGAGAGAAAGAGTCAATCGATTGGAACTAGTACCCTTGAGGAAAGTCCGAAAAGAGATCAAGAGGAATCAAGTGGAGTTTATTGGGTTCATAAAAATAGAGCCAACGAACGGTGTAAGGGAGGAGATTCTCGGTGTTAAAGAGTCAAAGAATAAGGAGGGACTGCCTAGTCAAAGAGTCAAAGAACTAGGAAGACAAATAGATCCAAGAACGGCGGCACTACTAGATGAATTCAAGGAAGTGTTTGATGATTTACCTATGCATGGAGAAGTGGAGAGACCAGTTAAACATCAAATCAAGCTGATTCCAGGAGCTATACCCCAGTACCATACCCAGAACTACAACCTGTCTAACGACGATTTGTTAGAGTTGAAGAAACAGATCAAGGAGTTGCTCGAAAAA
>NW_027155254.1:1841-2800 GCF_002600585.1 Cystoisospora suis | reverse complement strand
GAGTACCCCTTACCCCGAGTTCAGGACCTCATTCAACGGTTAGGAAAGGCCAGATGGTTTTCGAAGTTAGATCTACAGAAAGGTTATTACCAAGTCCAAGTCTCACCAGAAGACCAATGGAAAACAGCCTTCAAGTGTCGTTATGGAACGTTCCAGTTTAGAGTCATGCCGTTTGGATTGGCCGGAGCCCCGTCCACCTTCCAAAGATTAATGCAGAATGTCTTCATCAATGAGTTGGACGACTTTGTTGTGGTGTATTTGGATGATGTGTTAGTTTATTCGGCTACCAAGGAGGAGCATCTAATCCACTTAAGAAAGGTATTACAACGGATTAGGGAACATCGCTTGTACGCAGGGATTAACAAGTGCGAGTTCGTGACCCAAAAGGTGAAATACCTAGGATATATCATCGAGAAAGGGAGCATTACTCCGGACCCGAGGAAAGTGGAAGCTTTGAAGAACTACCCCGAGAAATTAGAGACCGTGAAGCAGGTTCGAGGCTTTCTAGGATTAGTAGGGTATTACAGACAATTGATCAAGAACTTCAATGAAAAGGCCAAACCTTTACATGACCTTCTGTGCGAACGAAGCGCGCTAGTATGGAGGCCCAAACATTCTCAGGCGGTGAAAGAATTAAAGGATGCCTTAATCCATGTGGCCATGACCAAGATTTTTAATCCGGACTTACCTTTGGTAATAAAGACAGATGCGTCTAAGTATGCGGTGGGAGCAGTCTTGGAGCAAGATGGACATCCTATCGCCTTTGAGTCAAGAAAGAAGACAGGAAGGGAGCTATTTTACCCGGCGTACGAAAGTGAGTTAATGGCCATTGTGTATGCTTTAGTTAAGTGGAAACATTTCAATGGAACAAGGTTGGTAACTATAGAGACTGATCATGCAACGCTTAGCCAGATGTTAACCCAAAAGAAAGTAACTACAAGACTAGGATACTGGTTAGA
>NW_027155254.1:0-1806 GCF_002600585.1 Cystoisospora suis | reverse complement strand
TACTTGGAAAAGGTTATGGTCTTGCTTGAAAGTCAACGAGGGAATGAAAAAAGCAGGAAACCTATGGGGAATCCGAGGCGTTTAGAATGGAGTGGCGACTATAGGGAGTGCACCGACTTTAGAGAGATTGTTAAGACGTGTGAAACATTGGGGACGGATGAGAGTACAGGGACCAACATCCCATTGATTGAAGGGGGGAAAGAATATCGATGGGAGGAACACCTGTTGTGGGTAAAAGTGCGTGAAGGGTGGAAGTTGTGCGTACCAACCGCTAACAAAAGGAGGGAGGTGCTTCAAAGTTTTCATGATGATTCTTTAGCAGGGCATCCTGGAATTGAGAAGACGACGTTGGATATCGAGCGTATCTTTTGGTGGCCGGACATGCGACTAGATATTGAGAGGTATGTTAAATCTTGCCCCGCGTGTGCTCAAGGGAAAGCTTCGTACCAGAAGTATGGAGGATTGTTATGTTCCTTGCCAACACCGAATTTCCCATGGGAAGTTATTAACGTTGATCTAATTATGGGCTTATTCAAAGGAAAGGACAATTGTGACGCTATTGTTACCTTCGATTTGTCAGTTAACTAAAATGGCGCATTTTATACCTACGTTCCAAACCATAGGAGCAGAGGAAATGGGACATATACTAGTGAGGGAAATTATTAGACTTCACGGTGTGCCATCGGCTATCATCAGTGATCGTGACAGTCGGTTTACAAGCGAGATATGGAGGAGCACGTGCAATCGGCTCAACATTACTCTTAAGATGTCCACTGCTTACCACCCCCAAACGAATGGTTTAGCAGAAAGGACGAATCAAACAATTGAACAAATGATCCGATGTACCATTTTAGGTAATGAGTATAAATGGGTAGAAGTGTTACCTATGTTAGAGTTCGCCTATAACAGTACTGTGCGTTCCAGTACCAAGGCATCGCCCTTTGAGATGTTATATGGTTTTGTTCCAAATAAACCTATATGCCGAAAATATGAGTTGCCCGTGACAGTGTCCTCAGCTAATCTGCCCCTTCAAGCGGAGATAACCTTACGTCGGGCGCGAATNNCGGTTTGCCAATGTGCATAGGAGGCCTGTGGATTTCCAGATCGGTGACAAAGTGTGGCTAAAGGTAACACATTTGCCCATGGCCACTACGAGTTCGTCGAGAGCTTTGGGTTCAAGATACAGAGGTCCATTCAAAGTCATAGGAAGGTAGAAGAACGTGCACATAAGTTGAAACTACCTCCATCAATGTTGATGCATCCAGTTTTCCATGTGTCGTTATTGAAACCATGGATGGGGAACCTCTCAGAGTTGAGATCAGCTACCAGCTCTCAAGTAGCCATCCCAGGCAATGAATATGAAGTACAGGGGATCTTCAAGCACAAGGACGATACTGTAACGGGCGAACGTTGGTATAAAGTGCTTTGGATGGATGGGACTGTTACTTGGGAACCAGAGAGTAACCTTGGGGGATGTCAACAAACCCTATATAACTACTACAAAGGTGTTCGAAGATCTATGTGAACATCGTTCCCAACCTTTCTCTTATGTGTCAAAAGGAGAGAGGGGGGGAACCGAGTCGAAAGGGAAGGGGAGAGGTGTCAGAATAGTATTCTGACCCATAGACCCACGACTTAGCCTGTAGTAACCTGAATCCAGGGGTAGAATTGACCAGATTATGAGAAAAAACGGGAATAGCGGGACCGATGTGTCATCGGGAAGTGCATGCGTCGATGTGAGGACTCTGGGTAGAGTGTAAACTTTAGATTAGCTATGATAGGCGGATCAACACAATGTCTGAAGGT
>NW_027155253.1:0-402 GCF_002600585.1 Cystoisospora suis | reverse complement strand
GGATACGGTTTCCGATGATGAACGTCCAAGGATGGGTGAGTGAAGAGGACGATAGTGAGGGGTCTAACAAGGAGTGGAGAGCGCAAGGGCTGGCGTTACGAAAGGCCAGCTACCAAATCTTGTTGGAAACGAATTACCTGATACAAAATGAGTTGCTGGACTATATCCAAGAGCTCAACACTCTGAAAGCCAAAGGGGAATTTATAGGGATAGGTAAGAGTGACATTCTCAAGAGATGGACCGATGTGGTGCGGCGCGTGTTACAGCGAAAAGACCTAGATCGGGACAGGAGTCGTGTGGGGAGCGCGAGGAATGTCAGGGAGACAAAGGCAGGAAAAGTGGAGGATGGAATTCAAGTGGAGCTTAGTGAGTCAGAGGGAGACACAGATGTCAGGGCAGTGA
>NW_027155252.1:0-231 GCF_002600585.1 Cystoisospora suis | reverse complement strand
GATACGGTTTCCGATGATGACCGTCCAAGGGTGGGTGAGTGAAGAGGACGATAGTGAGGGGTCTAACAAGGAGTGGAGAGCGCAAGGGCTGGCGTTACGAAAGGCCAGCTACCAAATCTTGCCGGAAACGAATTACCTGATACAAAGTGAGTTGTTGGATTATATCCAAGAGCTCAACACTCTGAGAGCCAAAGGGGAATTTATAGGGATAGGTAAGAGTGACATTCTCAA
>NW_027155251.1:17425-18015 GCF_002600585.1 Cystoisospora suis | reverse complement strand
TATACATGCAGTCCAGTGTATATACACCGGATGAAAGAAGGAAAGAAGGGAGTCTCAATCCTTTCCCTGAGATGAAGGCTATCGCCATACCTACTCGTCCTTCAGAACTCCACCTTTCTGACTTTCTCTTTACAAAGACATCCATCCACCGAAGGCGGCATGCTATTTGATCAGAGCTCTCTATCCATCAGATTCCATACGAGAGCTGAAAGCATACTTCCCCCTCGACATAGAGGGGGAGAGAGTCCCTTCATCTATACACATACACCTACGTCCAAACGTCTCCATACACTCCTTCTGATAGAGTATGACCCACCTTCACTATCTAGAAAGACGTAGAATTGAAAGGGA
Organism: Cystoisospora suis; assembly: GCF_002600585.1. Lineage (NCBI taxonomy): Eukaryota > Apicomplexa > Conoidasida > Eucoccidiorida > Sarcocystidae > Cystoisospora > Cystoisospora suis. The sequence continues at coordinate 17,664 of NW_027155251.1, read as the reverse complement.
CGAAACAAGAAGAGCTCTATCTATCTATACAGAGAGAGATGTGTCTACAGTATGGAGATGTTATGTATGAATACTACGTAGACGTGTGTATGGGATGTCTCTATAGAGATGACAAGCGAGAGACTTACAAGGAGAAGAGCTCCAGTGGTAGTCACCATCCATAGAAAGGTCGCACTTCGTTCATGTTCTTCAAGGGTAGAGCAATAGAAGATCAAGACATAGACGTTCCAGAAGAAATG
>NW_027155251.1:0-17398 GCF_002600585.1 Cystoisospora suis | reverse complement strand
AATTCATATATAGAGAGAAAGGAGAGATAAGATCAAGCGTGCAGGCCAGCATAAGAGCTGTGGAAAGAAAGAAATAGAACCGCGTCACGGGAGGGAGATGAGAGAAAAACAAATCGAGCTCGGCCATTCTGTCAACTTAGAGGAGAAAGAATGAAAGAAAGAGAGGAGGAATGAATGAAAAGAAAGAAAGAAGAGAAGATGAAGGAAAAGAAGAGAAGAGTTGAAGGGGAAAAGACGAACAAGGAGACGGTGGAGACAAGGAAAGTTGGATAGGAAAGAAGGGTTCTATGTTGGAGCGCTTTGTCTCTCTCTTTTCCTTCTTATTTCCCGAGGTGAGCTACTTCACTTGAGAGATGCAGGAAGCTTCTTCTTGACTTCTCTTTCTCCATAAGAAGAAGAAGAAATCCAGAGAATACGAAAGAATAGAAAGGAGAAAAAAAGAGAAAGAGGGAAGAGATAGAGTCGGACAAAGGAAGGGAAGAAGGAAAGATTTGAATGAGAAAGAGAAAAAGAACCTGCTGCAAGAGAAAGACACTAGACTGGTGAAGAAGAAGAGGACGATGAAGAGAGAGGAAGAAACCAAGTTCAGATGGAGAGAGGGGAATTGAAAGAAGAAGCAGAGGAAAACAGAGAGATAGATTACGGATAAATAGAGAGAATTGCTCTTGGCGTTCGTGCGGTGTGAAAAGCACGCGCGAGGTGGGATGATAAAGACTTGAGAGAGGGGAAAGGAGAGATGAATAACGGCTTGTGTATCAAACAGCTGAAGAGGAGATGTTTTGCTGAGTGGAGACAAACGGACAAGAGAAAGGAAGAAGAGAAGAAAGGAGGCAGCTTCTTCTTTGTAAGCAAGCAAAGAAATGACCTAAACCAAGAATCTATCCATGCTGGAAGGAGTAAAGAGAGAATCTACCATCTACCGTGAAATACGCAAAAGATACCTTTCCAATCTGAGAGACAGGTAAGAACTCAATGAGCTAGACATTCCTTCATTCACTGGGTTTTTTTTCTTCATTCAAATCGCCCGCCCCCCCGACTTCTTTCTCTTTATCCAGGAGGTCATAAACGAAAGAAAGGAGGACCAAAAATCGATGAAAAGGCTACGAGGGGGAGGGAGGAGAAAAGATCGACTGCGGTCGCCGCCGTGGAAGAGAGAGAAACGCGGAGAAGATAAGAAATCCCCCTTTTCCGTCTGAAGAGAGAACCGATGTAAGTAAGAAATGATACGGACATGAAAAAGATCGAGAAACCCAAAAGTCTATGCCATTCTAGCTGTCCTAAAATCTTCCCTACCACAATCGTTGAGTAAAGAAAGGAAGGTCAACTTTTTCGCGCTTTCTTTCTTCCTGGGCACTCCATGGGAAGAACGAGGAGGTGGGGGGTGGAGGGGTTGGGTGTACATACACCCGGAAATCAAGCGATTATGAAGGATTCTCATAGTGACCATATCAGCGTATGTAGAGAGAAGAGAAAGAACTTCTACATCCACCATCCTACATCACAAAGCAGCAGCAGTAGCACAACCAAGAGGTGTATGTGGCATTACCCAGACTGCCTCCGGGAGAAAGGAGGGCTTTTTGCTTTGCTTTTCGCTATTTTTCTCTCTTCTTCACTTTTCTCTTCCGTCTCAGGGGATCCCTCAAGATTTTGTGAGGGGGTAAGAAAGAAGTTTTACAGCCCTGTCCATCTGAATCTTTTCTTTCTTGGAGTCTTCTCTTCGCTTTCTTCTCTCTCTCCCTCCTGCCTTCTCCCTCTTCTCGTCTCCCTCTTCCCTCTCTTCTCTCCCTCGGGGAAGGGACAAGAAGAGATTTAACCGAGATGTTTCACGTTTTCTTTTTTCGAGGAAAAGAGAAGCTCTCTTTCCTTTTCAAAAGTGTTCCTGTCCACTGAGAGAAGACGGCATTTTCCTTCACATGCAAATCTCTCCCGTCTACCTTGTGAATTAGTCGCTCTATCTTCATCTTGTATTCCTCGTCTCTCCCGGTTTCTTTCTTGCGACGTTTCCTGCTTTCTCCTCTCATACTAAGAGCAGCATTCTCCTCCCCTCCGTTCACCTCTCTCTGGCGAGAATACACTCACCTCGATAAGGTTTTCCATGGAGAAGGACAGAAAATCTCTTCTTCTCTCCCGTATACACCTTGTTTTATGGTCTTATTCTTAAGGAAGATCGGCATGGCCTTCCGTCTGTCTTCTTTCTAACTGATGTGCTTCTCTCGGGAAGCAATTCAGTCTCTCAAAGGAATCTGCTTCCTTCCCTGATCAGTACGTACGTAACAAGAGTGATAAGAAGCTTTGTACCTATCTATATCTGTGAAACCACACCTATCTATCTCTCTACCTTCACCTATTTTTAACCTATCTATATGTATCAAATGACTGTATACACATCTCTACACGCATCCTTAGATGTACACAGGTGTAGAGAGGGGCGATAAGTAGATAGATAGAGATGTGTAGATCTTTTCAGTCGTCAAGATCATCGTCATTCTTATTCTTCTGTCTCTGGTTAGATGGCTGCTGGTATGATAATAGGCCGAGGGACTGTTTGAAGTCGAAGGCGAGTCGGAGGATGACAAGGGGGGTGACAGGAAGAAGAGGGAGAGGAGGAGGACTGACGTGCAGGAAGGAGGAGAAGAAGAAAGAAGAAGGAATGAAGGAAAGAATTTAGTCTCTTTCTTCTTTTCCTTCTTCCGTCTCTTCACATGCTCGTTTTACCTCCTCTCTTCTTCTAGGAGTAGGAGGGGTGATCAAGCCCCATCTCCTTCCGTCATTATGTATCATAGTCTTACTTCCTCACCATCTTCAACGACAGGTGGGAGTGGTCGTATTTTTCTTATCGACTCATTCCTTAGCACGTCAAGATCGGAAACCATCTACGTCTTCGTCCAACTCTGTCTTACCAAAGAGGAGGGAGAAGAACAAGGAGGTAGAGGGGGGAGGACAAACGCTTCTCTGAATCTTCTCATTGATCATCTGCAGGCCTTCCCCTTACGTCACACTCGACTCCTTGTAATACTGCGCATGAGTCCAAGCCTGTGGGGGGGGGAGAAAGACTGAAGAACTCCAGGGGGTGGTGATGGCGGTGTGACGCTACCTTCCTCGTCAGAGGATACTTCTTCTTCTTCTATCATTGTCATTTTCATCTTCTTTACCATCCCGACCTTTCTTTTCTACTGCGTCTTCTTCTCATGCTTCTTCTTTATCGTGTCATCCAAAAAGAGAAGCTTTTCCTTTTTCTTCATCTTCTTCTCCACGTATAGAGACGTCGCCCACGACAGCCTGTGATTCCTCAGAATAGAACTCACACCAGGAGCCTTCATTCTTCGCAAGTCTTTCTCTTCTACTCATTCTTCTTTCTCTACATCTCCAGTTCAATCTCGTACACCTTCTTCTTATCCTTCTCCTTATACAAGGCATCATCGTATCCACCCTAGTGATGCTTCATGGCGGCTTATGAGGTGACTCCTTCTCCTCAGTCTTCTTCTTCTTCTCTTCTTACGTCCACAAGTTCTTCGGCGACAACTTCTCGTGCAAGTCACTGATGATGGCTCTCTCCTCTTCTTCCTCCTCTTCTTCTGTCGTACCTTCGTCCAAAGCGGCTCCTCCTCTCTCGAATCCTGATCAGCCTCTTTCTTCTTCTTCATCGTCTCAGCCCCCTCCTTTTCTACCTCCTCCGAGTACACCGGGGATTTCTTCCTTCTCTCCTCCTACAGGAGGTAGCAGTAAGGCAAAGAATGAAGAAGGAGACAATTCATTACTACCATCACAAGCAGCAGGAGGAGGAAGACAGGTGAGCTCAGCTTCTTTTCTTTCTTCGACCAGACCCCTTCTACCTTTCTCTTCTGTCGTGATGATGCCTCCTAGCACAACGTCGAATCCTGTCACTATGACGCCTTCTCCTCCTCCTACTAGTGCTACTACTACTACTACGACAGCAGCAGGAGGAGGAGGAATAGCACCTGCATCTGCTACTCCGATGATGAGTGGTGGCCCTCCTCCTTATCTTCCTTATTATTCTCCTCCCCCTTCATCCTCTTCATCATCTCCTATGACCGCAGCATCAACAGGAGGTCCTTCCCCAGGTTTTGCTTTATCTTCACCACAGCCACCACCACCACCACCCTCTTCTTCTTCTTCGTCTAGCCATCCTATTGTTTCGTCTCCTTATCCTGTCTATACACCTTTGGGTGTAGTGGGCGATACAGCGCCCCGAGTAGGAGACCAAGCAGTCTCTTCTTCTTCTCATGGAGCACCTCATCAAGTCTCTTTCACCCCTAACCCTTCAAGCCAGAATCCTTCTATCCGTTCTCTTCCTTCTTCTTCTTCATCTTTCATGATTCCTTTCTCTCCTATTCCGTCTCCGGGTGTACCCGCATCAACCTCCTCATACATTTCCATCCACCCCGCAACTGCACCGGCACCAGCAGGTTCTATCCCGTTTCCTCGTTATCTCCCTCCTCCTCCTGGGTATAATTCCACATCTTCTCTTCCTTCTTCACACCTTCCTTTGAATTCCTCCCTTCTTCCTTCTTCTTCTTCTCTTCCTTCAGCTACCACTCTCCTCGGAGGAGGAGCGCCAGGAGGAGGTGTCTATAATAGTCACTACTACCCAACTACGTCAGATCATCATCCCCCACCCTCTCATCAAGCAGCACCTGCAGTCTCTTCTTCCTCCTCTTACCCTTCTTCAGCGGGGTACTTTCCTTCTTCTTCTCAGTCTCATTCTCTGCCCCCTTCTCAACAAGTGCTTCCTTCTTCTACGGCCACGACGTCACAGCCTCCTCATCCGCATGGATCATCCCTTTCAGGAGCAGGAGGAGGAGAAGCTCCAATTTTCGTGAGTCCCCCATCTCATCTTCACTCTCCTCCTTCTCAGCAGCCTCTTTCTTCTTTTTCTTCATCTGTACAGTATCCTTCCTCACAGAGTGGGGGAAATGATGGGGGTCCGTCATCTTCTCAAAATCTTTCTTCTTCTTCTTCCCTTGGTGGAAGTTCTTCTAATACTTCCGCCTATTCTTCTTCTGGTTCGTCTTCATTTCTTGAAGGGATCTCCCCTGCTGTCGATACACCTGCCGCAAGAGGAGGAGGAGGAGAAGCTAAAGGTGGGGGGGGAGAACAAGGAGATCTCTCACAAGAGGGACAGGAAGATGTTAAGGCGGGGGGGGAATCCATATCGCATGATGAAGGAGGAGGACGTAGACGAGCTCCTAAACGTAATTCAAAAGGTGAACCTATTGTCATTTCTTCTTCTTCATCTCTATCTCAACCTCTTTCTGAAGACTTCCGTCGAAGCAACATCGTCAGCTCAGCCGTCTCTATGCACGGAGGCGGACATCCACCAAATCCTTCTCTCTACCTCAATCCCCCCGCCCCTCTTCCCCCTCCTCATCCTCCTACCTCTTCTTCCTCTTCTAGTGGGAGTCATAGCAGTAGTCAGAGTATGGTCCCTCCTTCTTCTTTTGACCGAAGTTCCATCTATGCAGCAGGAGCTCCAGCAAGTCTTCTATCTTCACCCCCTCCTATAGGAGGCCCAGGTGTAGGGGGAAGACTAAGTGTCGACAGTCTTCATAATGGGGCGAATACGACTCATGTTGTCATCCCCCCTGTACCAGGAGGAAGAGGGGGAGCAGGAGGAGGGATACCAGCAGTAGGCACAGGAACCTCACTTCTCCCAGGAGGACCGGGAGGAGGAGGTGGAGGAGGATATCCTATGATGATGCTAATGCCTGACCAAGCTTCAAGTCATCTTCCTCCTCCTCCTCCGCTTCCTCAGTCCAGTATGGCTATGCCCCCTCCTCCAGTTGTGGGAGGAATGGTTTCGATGCCACCACCTGCTCCTTCTCCTCTTCTTCGTCCACCGAATGCGAGTCTTGTTTCTTCCTCTTCCTCTTCGCCTACAGGAGAGATGAGAAGAGAAGATATAGAGTGTCGGAGAGATCAGCAGTTTTCGTTACCTAAAAAGACCTTTCCGTCAAATAGTGCATGTCTCTTGGAAGCTATCCAAGCAGCTGGAGGAACCCTTATAGAAGGTCTGGATGCTTTCGGCTTAGCTCAGTATCACTGTGATGTATGTAATAGAGACATAAGCAATGTCTGTCGTATAAGATGCGCCGACTGCGAAGATTTTGACTTATGTGTGAAGTGCTTCTGTATGGGAGCGGAAGTCCAAGGCAAACCGCATAAGAATACTCATCGTTACATTCCTATCGGGAGAAACGCCTTTCCTCTCCTCAAGAAGGATTGGACTGCCGATGAGGAAATCATGCTCCTTGAAGGAGTTAGCAAATATGGCTTTGGCAACTGGAACGTAAGCCACTTGGTCTTTCTTCTTCTTCTTCTGCATGTTCTCTTTCTCAGATGACTGAAGAGTAGTTGACAAAAGAAGAGATACATTGAATCGTTTCAACGCACAGAAAGGAAGAGAAAGCATTCAAGATGTCATCCACTTTGGAGAGTGGAGTGTGAGGGAGAAAGGAGAGAGGAAGATTAGGGTCGTGGAGGACGCATGGCAGCAGTGTGTCAAGTGTATATACACCTCACACGGGGGGAGGAAAGCCGAGAGAAAGGAAGAGACAGGAGTTCACTTCAGGGGGAGATAGCTTGAATAAGAGTCTCGGGTGATGTACATAGATATGTATAGATCTGTATAAGGAGTTTGTGCGTAGGTATAGTTGTGCATGACAGTGCTGGTAGAGAGGTGGGGAGGGATACAGAATTGCTTTATGAGTGCAAGAAGGAGAAAGGATCGTGTAGAGACTCTATAGATATGTTCTTCTAGCATGACTGCTAGGAAACCTGTCTTCTTGTCTCTCTGCATGCGTCCTCTGTTCCTTACTCCTCATGCAACATCTGGTCTTCTCCTCTTTTCTTCTTTCCCTATATATATTCATATATCTAGACAGAAATATATACCTCTATACATATATATATGTGTAGATATCTCTTTCTGTCTTTCTTTTTTGCCTTCCTTCTTTCTGTGTAGGATGTGGCGGACTTGGTGAATAATGTAGCTAAGAAGCCGAAGACAAGCATCGATTGTGACCGGCACTATAATGAGGTGTATTTGAATTCTCGCACGTCTCCTTTACCGGATACTTCTTTCCTTCTTATGAGTCAAGATGGAGGACCTCTTAGAGATGTAGATCATCTTGATACTTCTGCATGCTCAACGACAGGAGAGAGCAAAAGACATCAAGGAGGAAGCGCCGCAGGCCATCATTCGAAGAACGGCCTCCTCACTGACGGGGATGATCAAACGACGACCACTGGGGTTACAAAGAAAGGAGGGGGAAGTAGAGATGAAGATGACGATGAAGGTACAAACTCACGTCTTACTATTCTTCGTCTACCGATATCCGGGGTGGGAGGGAGGAATCTGTCGGTTCTATCTATCTATCTTTATCTATCTTCAATCTATCTATCTTTAATCTAGTTATCTATCTCTAGTCTATCTATCTCTAATGTGTCTGTGTATGTGGTCTATATGACTTTATATGTGAGTTTGGACGTTTATATGCAGAAGTAGAGAGATACCTTTTCATGGGGCAACAAGGGATTGCAGTAAGGGATACGGACAGTGCCCGTGTATTTATCTATATGCATGCGCCTTCTGCCCTTTTACACAGATGGGTTATTTGTATGTGTCTTTCCTTCTATTCTCTTCCTAGTGTTCCTGAGGCAAATAGGGAAATCATCGTATGAGTGCCTTCTCTCTTACCCAGGTTTCACATCGTGTCCTCAGATTTCATGAGAACATAGACAAGATGACTCTTTCTCTCTCTCTTCTCTTACCCGCACTCTCTTTCCTTCATTCTATAGAGCTCACGACAGGAAAGATATACATTTGCACTTAAGGCGAATAGGGACAGCTCCGCCATCTCTTAGCATATCTATCTCTCTCTGTTTCTTTCTTTCTTTCTCTCGCTCTCTTTCTCTCTATATATGCATGCGTGGGGCTTTGTACATTCATAGCTCAGGGGTGCTTCAATGATCATGAAAGAGGTCTTTCTTTCTATCTTCGTTTCTGTCGATCTCCCCCATATCTCTTCGTTTGGATATTCTATCTCTATGTGAACTTTCCTGTCTTTCTTCTCTTTCTCTCTATCTATCTCTCCTGCTTCTTTTTTCTTTCAGAAGATGTTTCTCGTTCAAACAACAGCAGCAGCAGTAGCAGCAGCAGCTCAGCCACTTCTCCCCCGGGAGTCGTCGCTCCTCCCCCCCGTACAGGGACGCCTAGACCAACTCACTCGATCGTGGGGTATTGGCCCTTACGAGGAGACTTCGACGTCGAGTATGATAACGACGCAGAGCTCATTCTAGCTGATATGGAATTCAAAGGTAAGCGACCAGATAGAAAGAAAGAAAGAAAGAGAGAGAGAGAAGTAAAGAAGGAAAGAAAGGAAGAGCTAGAGAAGGAGGGAGAGAGAGATAGAGAGACAAACAGAGAGGTACAGAGATAGAGAAAGAAGGAGAGAGAGAAGAAAGGTTAGAGAGAGGGAGAGAGGGGAGATGATGGTCATGGAGATGATGATAGGAAGGAGCAGAAGAAGGAACTTTCTTACTGATTCGTGCGTCGTCGTCTATTAAGATGGCCTTAGCTTCATCTTTCTGTTCATGAGATTTCTGTGACGTACCTCATGTTTCTGCAGAAGAAGATCTTCTTTCGGTGTGGTGTGTATGTATGAGTGGATGGACGTATGCATGGCTGTGTGTCTGTAGATACAATTGAAGAGAGTCTGTGTTTACGTGTAGAGGTATGTGCGTATTGTATGTGATGCTTCCTGTCTCCTCGTGTGTCTTTGTCTTATAGAGAATGAGGCTGTGCAAGAACGGCAGTTAAAGTTGCAGATCATTGAGATTTACAACAGCAAGTTGGATGAGCGAATCTACAGAAAACGGACGATCATCAGCAGGTACGTCTCTAGGAGGAGGAGGAGAAGAAGAAGGTCATCTCTCATCTCGATGTAGTCTGGTGGTGTCTGGGAAAAGCTAGATTCTTAGAAAATGTGTGATAAAGTCATAGTACTTGTAGGGAGTACGTTGACGATAGATGAGCTCTCAGTCAGTCAGCCCCCAGAGAGAGAGAAGAGGAGAGGAACGAGAGAGAAAGAGAGAGCTTTGTACGATGGAGAGATGCATATATACAGATAGAAATTCATCTATATATATGTGGACCCAATTCTTTGGATTGTATGGAGTTGAATGCCTGATGTACTTGAAATACCGAGGGCCCCCATCAACCGACGACGACTGACTAGAAAGCCAATCTCTCTCATCATGTCTCTCTCTCTATATATATAAATATATATATGTATGTATGTGTGTCTACTTAGCTCTGTGGGGTATGAAAGGTTAATTCCGAGCGATTCTTTAGTTTGGAGATCTTTTGAGTGAAGTTGGAGCTGAGAGTAACATACAGAGTGGATCTAAAGAATGTAAAGACTCCCGTCTCTATTTTGTCACAGTAGTATTCCTAATCTCCATATACATATCTATGCACATATCTGCTCTCTTTCTCTCTCTATATATGTATCTGTGTATATGAGTATATGTGTAGTCGCGAGACCTTCGTTACCGTGCCTGTACGTAGATGCCTATATATAGATATATATATATTTATATTTATATATATATATACAAGTGTACTTAGTTTTTTCAAGTCGTCCCCTTACTATAGTGATTGGTGATCCGCTGTCTCCGACTACGAGTGAGACATGAAAGAGATATCTTGATATATTGTCTAATATATATATGTATGTTTGCATGTGCTATACAGTATATCTCGTTCTTTCTTTGATATTTTATGTCTATCTTTGTGTGTTTAAGCTTTATGTGGAGAGAGCCTTCAGTTTGGAAGTCGACGTAGTAGCGCCTGAGGGAGGTGCAGCATGCATGTATGGGCTTGGTGTGAATGTGGTCATGGCGCTTGCTTGCAGAGGTTTGCTAGATACAAAGACTCTTCATCAGAGAGAAAAGAGACGGACGAAGGAAGAAAGAGATCTCCACAATCTCTTCAAGTATGAACCTTCTCTCCTTCCTTCATGCAGACCTAGCTCTTCACATGAATCCGACTCTCTCTCTATGCATATATATACCTCTATTCTAGCTGTATATATATATATATATATATATGTATGTATAGCTATTCATATGTTCATCTAAGAGCAAGCTAGACAGTATTTTTCATCTTATACGAGAAGAATAGAAGTTGCTTTTTGCTCTTCTTCTTCTTCAGTAGTTTCTGCAAGGTGGCGTCACTGTTTCTTCGTCTTTTTCTTCAGCGACGCCTCCCCCCAGTTGTGGGACGTCTTTCCTGTCTTAGCTTGTCTTTGCATCCACACTAATTCGCTGCCTCCACTTCGATGGGCGAACTCATGACTCTCACTGTAGAGCCTGCACACAGAGACAGATAGATAGATTAAAGATAGATAGATAGATAGGTTAAAGATAGATAGATAGATAGTAGACAGGTGTGTCGTGTCTTGTAAGATCCTATATCTATGACCCGAATTCATTCATTCTTTCATCCTTTCTTGCGTTGTTCTTTCTTCTTTTCTTTGCTTACTTAGACCACTAGCAAGGTTTCATGCGGATGAGGAGCAAGAGCGATTGGTTCAGTTGTTGATTGAAGAGAAGAGAATTCGAGCTCGATTAAGTCTCCTACATGAATGGAAATCTCTAGGTCTTAAGACAGCCGATGATGTTGGCGTAAGTCCAGTCAAGCCTTTTCTTTCTTCTGCTCCTCTCTCCTCTCCTTTCTCTTTATCTTCTCTTTCTTTTTGTCGCTAACCTATCTTCGTTCAGATTTCTTTCTCATGGGGCGTCGACTCGGGTGTCTTCATTGTTATGTATAGATACATATATAGATAGGTAGATCTTCTTGTTTCTCTTGGTGTTTGGTACATTCCTCTATGTCGTGTAGGGACCTAGCTCCTTCCGATGTGTGAAGGATGAGATATAGAGTTGTCGTTGTATGGTCGGAACTAGACTACTTTGTTCTTTTTCTCACCGATGTATGAAATAGTGAATAGAGACCAATGGTACGCATCTGTATGTTGGCTATAGAGAGAGGTGTATAGATATATAGATAGATGGAGGCTCTTTTTCCTCTTTTCTTCCGCTCTTCGTTTTCTTCCTCTTCTTGGTTTCAAACGCGACTTCATGAGTATTATCTCTATCGTGATAGTAGAAATCATACACGTTCAATTTGCGAAGTAAGAAGATAGATAGATAGATATAGATTGATAGATTGATAGGGGGTGGTTTGCTCGTATAGATTTGCACGCGTACATACATGTAGAATATCATCTGTACGTCGTCACAAATCTTTTCACCTAGGATAGAGAGACAGATAGGTGTGTAGCTCTTTGGATCCACACCGTAGTCTAGGAATGAGTGAATGATGTGTCTTTTTCTTCTTTCATGCATGAACTCGCTCTTTTTCTTTGTGTCTTTCGCATAGGCCTATGAAGATGAGAAAGGCTGGCGTGAACAGTTACAACGTAGCCGAGATCTTTCTCTTGCTTCACCTGGTCATACAGCAGGAGGTCGCGCATCTTCAGGTGGAGTCCCAGGCAGTTCCTTTTCACATAAGCATCATGGACGTGCAGGTGGTAGTAGTGGTAGTGCTGCAGGTCATAGCTCAAAGACGTCTAATTCTCTTCAGCAGCATGCGTTCTCTTCGTCTTCTCTTATGATGATGCCGGGGAAAGATTTATCGCCCTTCGCCGCAGTAACAGCAGGAGGGGGAGAAGAAGAAGAGAACAAGAAGAACAAGAATCAGAATAGTGGGGGGGGTGGTGGAGGTCATCATCATCATCATGTCTCGTCTCCTATTTCTTCCTACCCTGGTGCAGCTCTCTTGAGTGAAAAGGTAAGAGAGAAGAACAGAGGAGAAAAGAAGAGGGATGGAGAGAGAAGATTGAAGAGGATAACTGACAAAAGAAGAGAAAAGAGAGAGAAGAAAAGGATGAAGTTTAGGATGCACATCTGTTCAGCTAGTTGGTTGACGGCTCTTCTGTGTAGCTGGTCTTCATTTCGATTCTAATCTTATCTATACTGGTGTTGTTTAGTATAATAGGCGGCTGCAGTTACATCTGCATCTACATATATATAGATATATGTAGAGAGAGAGAGAAAGGTCAATAGAGTGAAGATGTGGATGCACAGAGTCATGAATGAATCTCATGAAGCTTTGCACTCTTTGCTCTGAAGGCTCTTATCTTGGGAAGCGAGTCAAATAAGATTGTGAAAGCTCCGTTTCGGAAAGCATTTCTTCTTTCGTTATGGAGAGAAACAAAGAGAAAGGAAATGTTGTCCGGTGTGTCTTGTGGTGTATATACACTGGTAGATTGCATGTCGGACTAGTACTAGGAGGAGTCGTACAAATCCTACTCCATGTATGAAAGTCTATGAGAAAGCTTTTTTCCTCTTCTGTTGTTTTCATGTGGGGAATGTTTATAGCTATTCATACATATACATACATACATACAAACTGTTCACACATACACATACATACATATTCATACATACATCATAGTCGTATGTATGAACATATACATCTCTTGCATTGTCTTCGCTCTTAGTGCACTTTCCTGCAAAGAGAAGACGTGAGTGCTTTTATGTCTGTCTGTCTGTCTGTTCGCCTCTCTTCCTATTCAATCGTCCCAAACGATACATTCCGTGAATTGTCCTTTTCTTCAGTCTTTCTCTCATCTCTTCTTGATTTCGATATCTATTACACATGTATGGCTAGTCAGGTAAGAACGACAATTTGTATTGTTATGTAAGTAGTCAGTCGTCTGGTTCCTCCTAGCCTATATATACTCTTTTCTTTCCGTGGTCTTTTGGGTTGTGTGTGCATGATAAACAATAGGAACGAGCGTTCTGCGAGGAGACGCAGCTAGCTCCTTTGTATTACCTGTTAGCCAAGCGCATGCTACTTCAAGAAATCTCGAATTACAAGAAGTTCAAGGCGACTGATTTCGGAAGGCCTATGAAAATGGGTAAGTTCACTTCAGATAAAAGAGGAGGAGAGACCGGAAGATGGAGGAGAGGGAAGGTGCTGTGCGGTTCGTGTTTAGTGATGAGGTGAAGTAAGGATCGGTGGACTTCATTCATTCCTCCATTCTTCTTGAGTTCCGCAGTCCGCTGGACGGGGGACCGGAGTGATAGGTAGTATCGTGGATAGGATAGGTACATAGTCGATTAAAGATAGGTAGATAGATAGTCATGCCTCCGTACGTGGATTCTCTAAGCAGAGTAGGGGTGTGTGATGCGATGAGTGCATGAGTGAATGAAAACAGGCAAGCAAAGATTTCATGTAGGTGTCTCTATGTGTGTGAAACGGATGTTTATGTGTGCTGTGGCGTGTTTCTGTCTTGCAGTTGTTCACCGGGTTGGGCAGTTGTACGACTTCTATGTCAATTTGAGCGAGTTTATGCCTCTACCATCGACCCCAGCAACAGGGAACTCTCGTGTTTCTCCGTCTACACCATCTACGGCATCGTCAAGAAGTTTCTACTCTCCCTACGGACGGTTATCATCACCATCTCCCATGTCCCCAGGGTCGGTCTACTTTAGACCGCCCGCGGGCGTCACTCCTTGCGTCGAACCCGTATATAGTTTCTCGCCAACTTCACATTCGACAAGTAATATGTCTGGTAATGGCGGCGGTAGTACCAGCGGGGGACCGTTTACGATCCAGTCGTCATTTCGGCCTTCATGTACGACACCTGGGTTTCCTCCGCCGGGTGGACTGATAAGTTCATCTGGCATATCTCCGACCAAAAACCAAATGGGACTCAGTCCCGCCGCTGCTGGTTCTCCTGTCGGAGGAGCTGAGCCGGCAGGAGGAGGGGGCGGGGGAGCCTCATCAGGAAATGCGTCGAATAAATAAAGAAACGGAAGTCGCCTGACATGTGTATTTGTCACGCTAAGCAGCGACGAGGGTGGATGTTTCGTTCGTTTGTGCTGTCGAAAGTCTAAAGTCACCTGGTGTGTGATTGTTTTCGCTAAGCAGCGATGAGGATGAACGTTGCATTCATTTGTGCCGCAGTGAATTTGGTTTTGACCTCGAGAGTCGTCGAACTTGCTTCTTTCTATTCTCTTGTGCAATGGGATGAGACACTTGTCACAATGAGACTCAGACTTTTTGTGAAGTGCGGTTCATTGGATAGACCACCTATGCGACGTATTCGAGATTAGTTTGTTGTCTTCAAGGGGATTGTGTCATTTTTCCGATGGATTGGATAGTGGGGTGCACCATACACTGAACTGCGGCGGACAGGCGGAAATGGGAAGAAATTTTATTTATGGCGAGAGAACGTTTGCATTCAAAACGGGTCACGCACCAGACAGTGCAGCGGGAAGCCAAACTGAGAGATGAGACTCGATAGTTTGTTGCCGTGGGGCACGTCACGACACACCAGCGAGAAAGTCAAGTGCCCCGGGTACGGTAACTGTTGGTTGCTAGGCAAGACACAGGCTACCCTCTCAGCAGTTCAAGGACTTTTCGCCGAGCCCCCGCCATGCATACAGGAACTCCCTGTGGTTCCTGGTGGGCCAGCGGTTTCTGAGTAACAATACTATTCCAGAAGCTAGTTGCTTGGCCCTGGCAACGCTGAATTGTGTCAGCACGGCAAACCACGGTACGGAGCCCACCGATCTCTCTTACAGAGTCGAAGGTGGAATGAAATAGGGTATGATCAAAAAAGCCAGGGGCACAGCATCCTGTCAGTAACCGGAGCCCGACAGTGCCCGTCTGCTACCTGGGGCTGTCCGACGTCCTTTCTGCACAGTGGCCACAGGGTTACACTTAGGTGGCACTGAAGGGGCAAAGGGGGTGGAACCAGCGCCGTCGTTTCCCTCGGAACGCTAACGGAAGTGAAGTGCTCCGGCATTAAGAGAGCGCGCAAGTGCCGGCTGAGGCGGCGTTCGTGGACAGACGTGAGCCAGACCGACTGCCATCCCAAATATTTTTGGCCCACGCTGCCGCGTTCGCGCGTATCATCTCCAGTGGTCGGACCACGGTGAACCACAAGCTGGGGCTCCCCAGCAGTTAATGACCACGCCTCTGGCCAGAGACCTGATCCTGAGCAAAGTAGCTAGCCTAGTTCTCCACAGGACTACGTCTTCAAGAACCCTAGCCCTTCCTGCTTCTTTTCGGCAATTTGAATAGACAGGTTTGTTTTAGTACACCCAAGGTAAGAACCATTGATATGTCGGGAAAGCCAGGACACCGCGTACATCTCCTCCGCAGATGTCCTCCAGTTTATTGAAGAACATGGAAAGAATGACTATTTTGATTGGAAGGTCTGCCACCTGAACAAAGGCCTGCCACCTGAACAGAAGGCCTGGTGTATGTACGCCTGTCAGTACAGTGTCATTGAGCACGTCCGTTGCCTCACTAGAGTATTTGCATTGTGGCTCCGTACGTGGCGTCTTGAACTGAGTTTGAGTGGCCTTGGTGCATTTCCACCTGAGCTCGTTCACAATGAAGACTGTGGCACTTGTCGCGCTTGCCGGAGCTGCCGCGCTGGTGAGTTTTGCGAGTCCCATCTCACCCCGCAAAATGCATTTAGCCTTGCGAGCAGGTGGAGGGTCATCGTTTCCGGGCTAACCTCGCGGGGCAGTCCCTTCTCCGCGCAGACGATATCTTCAACTTTCTGCACCTCGCTGGGGCGTTCACTGACTGCAGGGATCCGAGAGTCCTTGATGCGAACGCAATGGGAATCACAAGGTTGGTAGTATTGCCCAAGTTGCTCGGTTACTGCCGCTTCATAACATGTACACAGCTTCCGGGGTGCTGAGCAGGTTTGCACCGTCTTGCCTCTACGAACTTCCACCCCACTAAGTCGTGTCCTAACAGGCTTGCGCTGACGCACCCTCGTGTTCCTTCTTTATGCTCAACACAGATGAAGGAAAACTATACTTATGCCCCGACAACAAAGGGTAAAACCTGTTACTAGTGTCGAAAAGCAAGTCTAGCCATGTATAACGATACCTAAACAGCTTCCTGAAGGCTTCTCCTAGTTCTTCGTACGCCAGATCAGCCAACTCACAAAGCAGGCTGCTTGCAGTACCGGTGTGTCCAGCTGGATGATAGGGGTTAAGCCGTCGGTACTCCAGCAGACTGGAGTGAAGACGACACTGAACAAGCAGGTAATCCCTGTTCTGACTGTGCCCTTGGCTGTTCTCGCTAGCGGCAACGAATGTTCAGGCGATCTGCAGAAACGTGATCTCTCAGCAAACGGTCGCAACCCTTGACGAGGCTCAAATCTTGTGAGTTTAGCATTGTTACAGACCCGCCAAGGATGAGCAACTGCTTCCTTCAGAGCGCGGGACCTCGGTGCAGATGTGATTTCCGTTAATCTCAATAAAGGTGCCGCCACTGGTCCGTCCCTGCCGTCGATGGTGAGCCCAGAATGGTGATGCTTTAGAAGACTGAATCCATCCCTCCCGGCGTGTCAGATGGCGTACTTCTGTCACGGTGCTACCGAGTAAGAACAACGTATTGAGCTATTTAAGGAATGTAGAGAGCTCACCCACCCGTTTCCCAGATATCTCGATAGAAATGGTGCAGTCGCCACGACTATAAACTACTCAAGAGAAAATGCTACGCTCGTTCTCCAGGGTTTGTCACTATGGAAAGCAGCCCCGGTGCGGGTCCCCAAGCCGCAGCAGTGAGTGGTCCACGTCCGGTTAGCCTTTTCCGCCGCCAGTACACGGACACTTCAGACAATAGATGTGCCATGCGGACTGAACGGAAGCATCCAACCTGACACCGCAAAAGTCCACGAAGGAATATATCCAGGTAGTGTAAGCTTCTGCTCAGCTTCAGGAACTGGTAGAACTGAGATACAACAGGAGAAATTGTACCTGCGAGTCGGGTCACCGCAACCGAATGAGGACTGTCGATGCTCCTCCTAGATGCAGACAATGGTCACCATAAGACGCTCGGACACGAAAGCCAGAAAGGACAGCCGGCCGGCAAGCCACGTTTCACACGGACCGCGCGATCACGTTTTAGAAGTCAGTGACTCGTCCTTTATGAGCCCAGTCGCCGTGCATCGTGGGTTCCGGTCCTTGGTATTTGAAGCCACATTCAACTTGCATCTTTGAGGAGACATCTGTCTGATGACTTGTCCTATGCTTGTCCTGGATGCCACTGGAGCCGCATGCTTCTTTGGTGGTTTTCGCTGTATTGCAGGAAGAGGTGTTGTACTGCGGCAGAACTTCCCTAGCCGACCCCGGACGATTCACCTTTATCACTCTCGGAATGCGCGGCGCGTCTAGTTGTGAAGCACCAGGCATGCCTTGCGGAGCAGCTGGAGAGTTCTCAGGACTGCTGTGTGGTTCGCGGGAACCTCCGGATCCAGAAGCGGGTGGCTGATAGTTG
>NW_027155250.1:0-360 GCF_002600585.1 Cystoisospora suis | reverse complement strand
CGAAAGCTGAAGATGGGGAGCAAGGCCCTGCTCCACCCATACTCATTTTCAGGAATAGCAGGACCTACCCTACAGGCCACACATTGGATCCCGAAGGCCACCATCAAGATAGGGGGATGGAAAGGACACCATCACCTGCTGATAGCCGACCTAGGACAAGACCTCATCCTAGGACTAGACTTCTGGCGACATGCCGGTCTCGCATGGGATAGTCGAACCGGCAAATTCGCCCAAGGAAAAGGCAAGGTCAGCAAGACCGCGCCTAGAAGCGACTCTTGGACCAAGAGATTAAACGACCTAGCGCCAGGACCCAGCACGGACAAGAAGCTGGCAGCCGAGGTCGGACGGCAGCTCACCTGG
>NW_027155249.1:0-422 GCF_002600585.1 Cystoisospora suis | reverse complement strand
GGAGCAAAGCGCTGCTCCACCCATACTCGTTTTCAGGGATAGCAGGACCCACCCTACAGGCCACACATTGGATCTCGAAGGCCAACATCAAGATAGGGGGATGGAAAGGACACCATCACCTGCTAATAGCCGACCTGGGACAAGACCTCATCCTAGGATTAGACTTCTGGCGACATGCCGGTCTCGCATGGGATAGTCGAACCGGCAAGTTCGCCCAAGGAAAAGGCAAGGTCAGCAAGACCACGCCTAGAAGCGACTCGTGGACCGCGAGACTGAACGACTTGGCGCCAGGACCCAGCACGGACAAGAAGCTGGCCGCCGAAGTCGGACGGCAGCTCACCTGGGAAAGAGGCGACCCGATAGCGCGGAAAGCCCGACAGCAAGCATTCCGCCAAAAAGAGAGGAGGAAGGCCAAATTCGCC
>NW_027155248.1:18330-18539 GCF_002600585.1 Cystoisospora suis | reverse complement strand
ATAAATTGCCGCTTGGTTTCCTTATCTCGGCATGATCTGGTCGCTCTGGCATCGGTGCGTTCTCACAGCGATCGTCATTCTTAAAAATAGGGCAATATTTGATGACGATCAGGGCAGGATTGTAAAATCCTGACATAGAATCATTACATGGGGTCTTTAGATCATCGTGTTCTGGCTTCGATTACTCCGTCCGTCTTCTTAGCTTGATG
>NW_027155248.1:8880-17808 GCF_002600585.1 Cystoisospora suis | reverse complement strand
GACCACTGCAGGCTTTGGCGGGCATACCAGAGAGGTGTTTCCCTATAAACAGAGGAACAAAGGATCCACGAAGCCGAGCGCGTCACCCAGCAGGCGGTAACCCATGCGCCCTGGAAGCAACTTTCGCACTCGGACGAAGCAAAAGATGGAGCCGCGTTGCGGCCTTTGCGTGGTGGCAAGACGTGCTGCTCGGCAAGGCGTACGATGTCGAAGACGAGGGAGATGGTACTGTTACACGGGCGCATCCAGAGCAGCTGGATCTTCTAGAGCTGGGCAATGGCGCGGCCGCCCTAGGGCCAGGGGTAAGGCGTCAACCGCTGTCGGACTGCGCGCGGTCCGGTGGCGTCGAGGAGTGGTGCTTGGAGACGGATGTGGGTCTTGTGTTTCTCGTGGTTCTCTCTTAGGAAAATGTGTTATTTCCTGTACCTACACTGTGCGGACCCGGGGTTTTCCGAAGTATCTGTGTGGGGCCGGTCACCTACGCGATAGTGCCGAGGTAGATCTGGACACCCGGGCTGGAGTTTTGAGCCCGTAGACGGTGGCGCCGCTTCTTGGCCGTAAGCCCGTCATTCAAAGCCTGCTGACTTTGAGCTGTGTTCCTCTTACTGCTAATGTGGCCACACGCTTGCTACCTTTGGAGTATTTATCCTGTTTACCAGTTGCTAGCGTGACTCGATAATATGGGCAGCTGCGGTGGTACCAAGAAGAACGGGCCACACACAACACTAACAGGAAAGTCAGCGACTAGACTACGACGGCAGCCCTCCTATCCTGCCAACCCCTGATCAACTTTTAGACAGAGATCGCTGACGGAGATGGGATAATCTTGAAGATTTTGGGTCTACTGGCATACTGCGACGACCGTGTCGACAAGCGATTCCATACCTGTTCCGCTGGTATGCGAGGTAAACCGCAGAGGACGCTCATGAGCTGTGTCTGCTGTGCACCCGTGTGTTGCCGGGGACGGAAGACCACGGGCTTTTGAAATCACCATGCAATGGTATTAGCGGGGAGGACCGACGGCACCCCAAAGCTCCGATGCCAGCGCTACCGGCGCGTATATGCTGCTACTATCTCACTTAGCCCTTACCCCGGTTAAGACTCGGGCACCTCTGTTCGGTCTCCACCGGCCTTGATAGATGCTTGCTGTCTGCTCGGCCATGTTACTCGCTACTTACAGGCGCTTTCAGAGGGGGGCTGCTGGCCGTTACGTTGGGTCTCGCGCCCGGCTTCCGGGTGTCGCGGCGGTTCCTAACGATGTTTGCGGGTCGGTGCACCGCGCGCTACGAACGAGCCGCCCGACCCCGCCAGACCCAGGAGCAAGGCTACGCTGCCGCCACGTGTCGGGCTGGGTTGCAAGACGCGCGCGGGACAGCCTGTCTGTATCCGGTCGCCGCGGAGAAACCCGAAGAGCCCGTGAAAAAAAATAATAGTTTCCGTATGCATCAAAGTGAGCATGCTTCTGTTCAGTGCTCCGGTCCTCGCCCGGCGCGCGCTGTTTTGTACACCTGGGCTTCCTCGATGTGACAACCGAACCTGGCTGGACGCAGCGAAGGCAAAGTTGCAGCTAGTTGTCTTCTATACTCACGGCGCTAGACAGCTCGGGCTGGCTGCTACCCAACTAGGAGTGTCAGGTACTTCATTTCTCCTATTTTGTCGTCCCTCGCGAATTCTCATTTATATCAAGGCAGCAGTCTAGAGGATCTGCGAGCCGCTGCGGGTTTCTGCGACATACCGCGTGGCGAATGAGAGAAAGCAGTTCGAGCGGTTTCTGCATTGGAACCCGGCCGCCTGTCAGCTGTTGCGCACCTCGATTTTTGTCGAGCCTACGAAAATTCAGAAGCTTCCAGACCGCCGAGACAGCGCTCACGCGACTTCTGTCCCTGGGCACCCTTCTAGAAGCTTGGGCGTCCAGCAATGAGTTTTTTCTCCGTCGGGCCCTCGCAGGAGGGGCAGTCTCTCTGCCCGCCATCCTCGGCAGATGACTCGAACACACAGCCGACTCTGCTTGATGGCGGAGCAAGCAGCGGGTTTCTTCATCATCGAGGTACTCTCCAGAGTGACAGTCCGGGCGGGAGCAGGGATCTGGATATAGACCACGACGGCAATAACCGCGACGACCTTCCTGGACCAAGCATCTGTCCATGTAGCAGTGGTCCGCAGAGTGCCCAAGCTCCGGTAACTCCAAATGATGACGACGCCGCTGGCGCTTCGAGAAATGAAGTTGGTACCAGCGACACCGAAATCCGCGACTCCGCACCGTCCGGAGGTGGACGCCAGTTGCACCAAAAACGGCCAGTGGGCGGAGCTGTGCTTGCTTCTTTAGGGGAGACTCGTTCGTTCTACTTGTCATCTACAGCTGCAAATTCATCCGACGAGGAGGCCAGCGTGGAAGAAGAGACGATAGCTAGTCCCCATAAACCCGAGTGTTCCCGTGCCATATCGAGCCCAGGAGAATGCCGGAGACGCATAGAGCCTGAGGAGCGCGGGGCAGCCCATGGGAGAATTACTGACGTGCCTGCAACGGTCAGGGGTGTGTCGCGAAGCTCTGGCGGGTCAGTGTGCAGTCTAGCCGTTCCCGAGCTCGAGTTGCAACAGTGCCCGGCAGTGAAAGCTCAGCCCGCCTGTAGCCACGACAGAGGCACTTCAGGCGATCTTACGGAGAGTTACTGCGGCCGGCCATCCGGCCCTCCATATACTGACCATTCCAGTGGCACGGCGGCAGATCTTTCTTTTGCGTCTTCCTGTGAGGCGGCCGTGGAAGCCATTGCAGAAGTTGATAGACTGATTCAGGCTGGGGCACGCGACGAAACGAAATCCCTAGTGGCTTCCACGGGAGACATCAGATTTATTCCAGGTTCACAAGATGGCTTGCCAAGAACTCAAGACACGGCCGTGCTTGTCGCTGCAACGCCGTTGGTTGTCGCGGCGGATGTAAACAACCGCGAAGATTGTGACCGCGATTTCACGTTCTCACGGGACCCTCTCCTGGACAACAACCGGTCTGGAGTGGCCCTTCATGGGGCACCAACAGCAGGTGGCGCTAGCGCTTCCCCGTCGCAGCCACTTACGCACATACCATGTCTGCACAATCCTGACACGTGGCGTCTCTCATTGATGGAGAAGGAGCATCAGGCGGATGACTGTCTTCACACTCGGGAAGGAGTGGGGCGCATATCTGCTTCGGAGCCTCTGAGTCGCATTTCGGTTTTTCCCCGCTTGCGGGAATTGTATTCGCCGGCAGTTCCCCAGACAAAGGGGAACCGCCTTGGAAGCGAACTCCAGGAAGGCGCTCTGCTGGAGCGGTCTCCGGGAAGCCCGTTGTTGCATGGGGAGCTGGTCAGTCGACAGTCTCGCGGAGACAGCACGTCAGGTCCTATTACGGACGAACATTCCGGTGCAAGCGGGCAGCCATGTCCTGGAAGAATCACGCCGCGTCAGCTTCGTGATGCTCCTAGTTTAGTCTACTGGGGTTACAGCGCTTCGTCAGCTTCCACTCCAGCGACGCAGCTAATCAGAATTCATCCGCTTCCAACAGCTTCCGATCCCCACCTCAGGCCTCAGGAGCCGGCACAGGAAAGGGAAGCTACAAGATCTCCGACCAACGACATCTCGCTGCATCGTGCTTCTCGAAACTACTCCCACAACAGCTCGTCCTCGGCAGTAGCGTCTCCGGATAGCCGTAATTCCGCGCCCCTGTTGAACTCCCCTTTGCATATGCCTTCTGTTTGGAATTCCGACTTGCCGTCTGGGCGCCCGTCTCCCCGGTCAGGGCTCTCCAATTCTGCTGTAGCATGTGCTCCACGACCGCCACCTCTGTTGGCGAACCCTGGAGTCGACTCCCTGAGTGCTTGTCCGCTGCTGTCGTCTCATTCTTCTGACACTGCATCTCGTTGTTCGCCGACCGCCTTACGAGTATCAATGACGGAACCCCAGTCAATATCGGACTTCCGCAGTTCGCCTCCTTCTACGCCGCATGCCTCGAAGACGCCCCTTCTCAGTCAGCGCTCTCCTGCTCCCCAGGATAAGCCTAGAAGGCCTTTCGGTTCTGGCGCCGCCCTGAGTCGCGGAGCACCCCTGCAGCAGTTAGGAAGAGGCCAAGGCTCGGGAAGTGCGCCGGAGTCCAGGAAGCTTGACAATCGTAGCGAGCGGGAGGCTGAGGACCAGGCTTCAACGGAGGCACTTAAAAGCAACGGTGATCATGTGGAAAACAAGCTAGTTGCCGTGTCCCCAGAGGTCCGTCCGAAAGAACACGGTGAGGACGTGGAAGAAGAGAAGGCGAAAGGAGAAAAACAAGAGGAAGTGAGATGCGATAGCAGAGAGCAGGGTGCTGGTCCGAGCTCATTTCAGGCAGTCCAGCAGAATGACGAGGACGAGGAGATGAAAGAAGTGAGAGAAATGCAGAAGAAACTCGAGGCAAGCATACAGAGGAGACGGGGAGAGCGGGAGAGGCTTCTCAGAGAAGAAGAGCAAGAAGAAGCGGAACTACGCCGCTTGATGGCTAGATTGGCGCAGAGAGGGAAAATGGTAGGAGATTCGAAGAGGGAGACAACCACTGAGCCACAAGAGCATCTCGGTGGTGACGCGGAGCCTGCGGCAGACAAAGAAAAGAGTTCATCGCAGGATGCAGAGAACTTGCTTCAGGGGGCTGTGTCCTGCCCGGACCACGATCGACCGGCCTCAATGGAAGACAGTAACCCCCCGCCTGCTGAGAAACAAGAGAGCAAAAACGCCGGCACCCTGGAAGAGTCGGAGGATTTGAGGAGAGAAGGGGCCCAGCCTGAAAAGGACGAGAAGAGTGAACTAGGCTCAGACAGGAGCAATGCTTTGCAGCAGCACAATCCGTACGTACAGGACGACCAACACAGTAGCAAAGAAGCTTCCAGGAGTCGCGAGCAGGAGCGTGGGGAACCGAATACTCAGGTGACCAGTTCCCCAGATGAGAATATTTCTGAGGACCTGGAGGCAGAAGCGCACGTCGACGACAACATGCCGGAACGCGCAGGCTGCGGGCGTCGCAGATCACAGAGCGCGCGAGAAGCTAGCCGAGACTGCGGGGAGCTGAGTGTCGATAGAAACACGAGACGTGTGGGCGAAGAAGAGACGGGCAACCCCATTCCTGGCCGGGCAAGAGCTCGGTGTGAGCCAACTCGATCCGCTGGTCGCTTGAAGTCTGGCGGGGGTTTCTCAGAAGAGCTCGATGCGAGTTCAGAAAAAGCTGACGCCTCGGCCGTCTCCCTTCACGTAGAGGACAGCCCCAGTCCCCGGAAACGCTCTTGTGAAGGCCTCGGCGGAAGTCGTCTTGAAGGGTCGCGTCTCGATCTGTCTTCTCTTGTGCGGCAAGGGGTTGACGGTTGCTTGCTTTCAGATAGCCGACGCGGGACGCCGAAGCACCACTGGCATGAGAAGAACGTCGATTCGTTCGACTCAGGCTCCTACGCGTATGGTACCACGATGCACTTGGACCACGTCTCCCCGGACTTCAGAACCATCAGCAGTCAACAATCTATTTCAACGCCATCAAACGGTAGAAACTGCTTCTCGTCCGAAGCGGATAAAATACATGCGCAGCGCCAGCTTTTCCTCGACACCCAAGTCAGTCACCCGGAGCCACTTTACTATTACAACACTTCCACCGACCAGACAGATCGCCTTCGAGAGTTCACCGGACGCGAGTACGACCGCTGCAGCCGCTATGTGGCGACCTCTCTTGGAGGGTTTCCTGGGAGCGGTACAACAGCAAGTGTCTATGAAAGCAACAGCCTTCCTGAGACGAACACTGCCAGTCCAAGGACAGAAGCGAACGTATCCGGTGTGTGGCACCCCTCGCATGTTGACACAGTAGCGTGCCCCGGCACACTGACGGACTTCGGCAATCGAACTCATTTGACTCCCGTCGCTACCCCCAGAGGTATCCGAAGCGACGTGAAGGCTGAGCAGGTTTTGGAGGGACAGATGACTGTTCGCGAACGCATTCATTACGTTCACAAAGGAGGTGGGACTGCCAGACTGCCGAAGCCGACTCTTCCTCCTCTCCCTCTAAGCTCTTTGCCTCAGCGGGTAGAAGAAACTAGGACCTGCGGCCCCAAGCATTTACCCAATAATTCGAGGATTTATCACACTGAATCCGTTCTGCAGCCCCAACCGCCCCCACGGATCTCCTCAACAACGAGCTCTACCGCTAATCTATGCCAGCCTCATGCGTATAGCCATATGGTTACAGCTCCTCTTTCAAGTGCCAGCGGCGCGACCGCGGTATATCCACATGCGACCAGTCTTTTGGGTGGCGCAGGAGGTACGGGCAGGACAATCACATCATCGCAGATTGGCACAACGTCCGCTGCTGAAGCGGTATTCCAGCGACACATCCCAGGAGCGTCAATTCTGCAAGATCAGCAAGCAGCTACCACACCTCGGAGAATGGTGCGGTGTGGCGCGGGCGGTCACGAAGTGTCCGCTGCCAGCCGGGGGAGCTGTCAACAGTATCCTGGATTTTACGGCGCGTCGTTTGTCACAGCTGGTGCTGGCTTGCAGTCTGGAAGTCTTTCCGCCTGTACATCACTTCCGCACAGAGAAGCATGCGAAACCACGACACTCCCCGTGTCTTCCTGTCATACACCTCGTACTGCCGGTCCCCATATGCCTTCTGAGCTAGGCCCTTTCGTGTCTGGCACTCTTGCTCCCGGGGACTTCAGGCCTTTCAAGCGTACCGTGCCTACAAGATCCAGGCAAGGCACCCGGCCCTCAACGCCGCGAACAGGGCGGCCGGCAGACGTCTCAGTGGCCACTGCAGCCGCCGCTTCACTACTTACCGCGAATGGCTATCCTGTCCACATGCTTCGCCAAGAGCCGGCTGGTAGGACGCCTGTCTGTATGCCACCATTGCTTCGGACCGAGAGGTTTTCCCATGACGCTGGTGTTAATGGAGGTCGTGGGAAGATTGGGCAGTTTTTCGAGGGGGCCACGAAGCGTCTTTTCGGGAATCACAAAGAGCATGGAGCAAGGTCAGTGACCCCCAGAGGAGGCGCGAGAAGAAGAAGCGAGCATGCTTCTGCCCCCATGCGCCGCTCAGCAAGTCTCGAAACCTTCTTAACCATGGTTGAGCCAGCCGTTCCGCTGTCAATCTTTCCTTCAGCAGCGGCGACACAGGAAAGAAGGGTGGTCGTGATCCCGAGTGAAACCCAGTCTCCCAACGTTCACGGGTCTACAGCACTGCCTCTGTCCCGCGTCCCTGTCCCGGTTCTCATTCATAGGCCTTCACCACGTTGGAAAGCAGAGACAGAGGATGATGATTCGCTATATGAGGATACCCGGTCTTCCAGGGAACCATGTCTAGTGGGAAAAGCGGCGGCCGCTGCGACAGGAAAGCTTCTGAATGTCGGTGGGAAGGTCATTGGTGAAGTAGGCAGTGTCGCTGCCGAAGTGGGTGGGACGGTCGTCAAACAGCTTGCTGCAATGCTCCAGGAGGGATTCAGTAATCTTACAGAGATAGGAATCCCCAGTGAGGAGACTCGGGGGATACCGCAAACACGTAAAACGGAATGGATGGGCGCGCCATCTCCAGGCAATGACGAACAAGCGTGGTTTTGGAGGCCCCACACTAGCCGGAGCAATCTGGTGCCGACTGAGCCTCCGACTGCCTCGGCTGCAACTCAGGCAAGTGAAGGAGGAACCGCGCTTACAAGCTCGAGACGCGGAAGCCGGATAGAATCCAGAAACAGGGGCACGCATGTCGGGGCAGATATCTGGGATGTTCAGGAGCCCGGACAGAGCTTACACTCCAAGGGGACAGCGTCTGAGTCTCCTGTGTGGTTCTGTACGAGTCCCAGCGTCGGTGCCGAAAACCACTTCGTATGCAGCAGTGAAACGCACTATCGCGTTGAAGCCAGGGACGTAGGTTGCAGCACGCGCAACTACAGCAGATACGCTATTGCCGCTCCTCAAAATGTATTTTCCCCTGTGCTCGTGACGTCCACTGTTTCACATGCTTCTCAACCGGACGAGACGCCCCACGGGCAAAGGCTCTCCGGACCGACCAGCTACGCGCGGAGCGGCCAGCATCCTGAGCTGCCGTGCTTCGCCGGTCAGCTTCATTCTGATGGAGGAGCAGCGCACGGCAGCACGTACAGAAGCGCTCTGCATCACCGCCAGCGAACGTCGGAGTTTGGGAATTCAGCAGTCGAGCAGGAAGTCCACGAGGTTAGTGCTACTTTGAGCGTGGCCACGGGGAAAGCTACTGGCAGAGACAACGTTTCAAAGGAATCTCAGGAAAGATCTCGGCGGGTGTCGGACGGGAGCTCGATAGTGACTCTGCACGGGGAGCGGCCATCTCAGGGCCTCTGTCGGGCTCGTGAGGTATACCAAAGCAAGCTTGATCCCGCTGCATCAGAAGCATACCGCCGGTGCAGCCCACCCTTTTCACAGGGGGGAGCTATTCTTCACGGACCACTGCCCAGCCGTGCATTAGTGTCGCAGGTTGCCAGCCACACGCAGGAGCAGAGGGGCGAGGCAAGCAAGCGACAGACTTCCGCTGGCTTCCAGGGTGGCCGTAACGTTTCTATTCCAGTAGGGGACGGAGCTTCAGAGAAGGCTGACTTGAAGGAGAAGATTGAGGCGTGCGACCGCATCGTGGGAAGATGGAAGGATCGCAATATGACCAAAATGTAAGGACGCTGCAGAACGTGTTGTGCTGATCTGCTGATTCATCGGGATCGAGGACAGCTTATAGACGTCAAGGCGTTACAGCTCGGTGTCAGCTCGTTAATTTACACCGCTGGTCTCTGCCCTTGTGCACGCGCAACCGGTTGGTATCTATGTACTGACAGAGGAGGCCTCGACGACACGTGTGTAGTGCATGTCTGGCAGACCTGAAGGTGCAACGAGCTACCCACTCGCATCGGCGTTGCCGAGGTTGCGACGTAGACACTT
>NW_027155248.1:806-8804 GCF_002600585.1 Cystoisospora suis | reverse complement strand
CCCCCCTGGTCTATCGTTTCGTCTCTGTAGGGGATCTTCATTGCTTCACTCTTGGGTTTCGGCGTTCTAGAATGTGTCTCGGAACGGTCTGCCGTCCAGCAGGCTACGCAGGGGTTACCCTGCATGTCCAGGCGTCGCGCGTACGGAAGATCGCTATCCGACGACAATGCCTGACAGCTGCTTTGTTTCGTCAGTGGAAGTTTTGTGCGTTTCTGTTAGGTGCGAAATCGTTTGGTAGTTGGGGAGATGACTCCACAATACTCCCTGCTTTCTTGTGGACAGTTCCCTCCTCACGGTGTCGTCTGATCCTCCCCCCCCTCGTACCCTAGACTACCTTCAGGACCTGGGATCACTCCCGAACGATAGTCCGTACCTGATCGTGCTTTTTTCACGTACTGGATTGGTGTACAACCGGCTCCGCCTCTGTTTTCACTTTCTTCTCGCACATCGTGTTTTCTTCGGGCGAACCCACGATTCGCCCGAAGAAAACAAGATGTGCGTTTTTCCACAGCCCGCGAAAATGAGATGGAATACCTGCCCGTAAACTGCACGAACGTGTTCACAGTGCTTTTGGCTGAGCCTGCGAACCTCGGGATGGAAAACCTGGTAGGCGGCTGGCTGTGCGGTGGTGTGTGAACTGCTCAATCTTGATTGTATTTGTTTTGCTCTGACCCGTGTGCCCCGGCGTGAGAAGGCATCAGCGACGAACTCGCCGATATTCCATTCGCACCACGTGAAGTGCCGTCCGACCTCATATATAAGGAGGTTTCTCATGGCAAGACCATGAATATTCAAGCAGCCACGGGAGATTTGCATGTCGGCAGTTCCGCATGAACACACGCGTCAAGTCTGGGGCACTGCCGTTTCCGACTGTTGCCGGGAAGCCCCACGGGCGTGTGCGGCAGCTTGTCTGACCGGCGAGCTCGAGAACACGCACACAATGTTTGCCCGAGTAAGCAGTATAGGGCGGATAGGCGAGCACTAGTCCGGAGTAGTGCAACTGTAGCCGCCCTGCACAGCTGCAACGACAGGGTTTTTCACAGGCCGTCTTGTTCAATAAAAACGACAGGCTTTGCATTGGGATCGGTCTGGCCTCCTCGGTCTCTGAGGTACGCCAGCCGCTCTTGACCCCAATGTGCAATGTGGCCAATGAGCCACACACACACGGTCCCAGATTGTACGGCGCGGTTCACCGGGCCGCGCTCCGCCTCCCCCGTGTTACGTCAGGTTTTCTACGAATTTCTCCAGGGCCTCTCGTCAAACTCCCGCGGCACTAGACCTTCAATGATGAGGCAATGACAGTAACGCCTTTGTAGATGTCCGACACAACTCTTACCGGGCTGAGAACTGCCACAGCCGTTTACCGTCTTCAGCATGTTCGATCACCGACTTTCATTACAGTGCGTATACCCGCGCCTCCACCGTGCATCAGATGAATCGCCTCGTTGATGTCTTCCAGAGTCAGCTGACGGCTGACGTATTCGTCCAGTCTGAAGTAGGCAACGGTGAAGATGACAACGCATACCGGCAGTCTACACCCACGAGAGAGCCGGTCTCTTTCGCAACCCGCTCGCAACAGCCTTTCCCTATTACTCGTCATCTAATTCTGAGCTCAGTCGACAATCCCTTCCCATGCGTCAGAATTGTTGACGGGCTATATGTATGCTTTTCGGCCGTCCTGAATTGTATGGACGATGGACCGACGCACCAAAGTTCGCTTTTGTTCGCAAACAATCGTGCTTCACAACCCCTTCACCACTTCTCTTCGTCGGCTAAACCGAGCAAAAGAGATGCAAGGATGAAACAGTGCAGCGCCCTGGACGTATCATGCTACGAACGGGACGTAAGTATCCGAAACCGAGCTGGCGGAAGACGTACGGCCATCTCAGGGCTAGTAGTCTGCCGCACCTACACGGGACATACTTGATCTCTTTGTTCAAGTACTTCTCCACCAGCTTCGGGACCTCACTACGAGACTGCCATCCTCCGAAGGCCGAGCCTTTCCATGTGCGACCAGTAATTAGTTGGAACGGCCGCGTCGAGATTTCTCCCGCAGCAACTCTGAAGATCCAGCCACCGACACTTCTTCTCGTGTAAGTAAGTGACAGTCCCACTCTTTATCTGGTCTCAGTCGGGTAAAACTCCCACAGAAAAACACAGTAAGCTACACCGACACTGATGGGTAGGCGTTTCTCCAACCCTACCCCCCTCTGACGGATACCGAAGAAGAAGCTGGTGTACTCGCCTTGTCAAATGCTTCTATCTCCTTTGTACACTGCTCTGTGGTTGGTTAACTGCCTGCGTGCCAGCTAAAATTTGATTGGTGCTAATGACCGCGATCCTTTCGACTGCTCTTGCAGTTCTACACGGACCTGCCCCATCCCACATCATTGAGGAGCTACTCCGTCGGTCAGAGTTAGCAGCAAATACAGCGCTCATACTGTAGCTTCCTCTGACGAGTTGCAGACGCCTCCCGGGCCCTCATCTCAACCCCAAAGATAAAACACACAGCCTACTCTGTAAAAGAGCGCAACCTGCTTCTCGTGTTACATGAGCACCTCCTTGCTCAGGAGGCGTTAGAGACGCGTCGGCCGCACCTCCCTGGGACCCCGCTCTGGTGACTTAAAAGGAGAGCGGGATCAGCAGAACAGCAGCAGAATCGACGGCGCAGCAGCAGCCGCCGAAGAAGAAGTCAGAAAAAACAGAGAGCAGCGGCCAGTTTGAAAGTGCAGCAGCCGAAGAATCCGACGGAGAGACTCCGCTGCTAAAAAGCCACCTGAGAATCCCTACACTGAATGCCACCTCAGTCAAGGAACTCTATTCTAAGAAGTGTCATAAAGGCCAGACATCTAACAGTTTCCTTTTTTTTCCCTGAGCAAGCACTGTTTGTGCGTTTCAATGTATACCTACAGATAACAGACACTCAGAGCTGTACCCAGCATAGATTGTGCCGTGTAGCCGGGTCCGTGTACTCGCGCGCAGATTGCTATGCACATCTTGAAGACTTTGTTTGAAAGCCCTCGTCTTCCATTGCCATGCACAGGGTGCATGCCACACGAAGTGTGCTTGTACATGCCATCCCAGCGGAAGAAAGAAAAGTCTTACGGCACGCCGCACGGCTGGCTGTACAGTCGCCCCCGTATTCTCAACAAAAGAAATACACTAGACGTTGGCCAGAGCTTTCCCACACTTCTTGTCTACGCGGATCGGACTGAAGTTCTATCGCCCCCGCCTCCTACACAGAGCTGCACAACATTGTTTTCTTACGACCCACGCCCCACGGACGGCAAAAAGACTTCGCGAACGGATTCCAGCTCAAGAGGGAGAAAAAGGCAAGAGAAAATCGCAGCTGCGTCAGCCTTTAGATCTTACCCGACAATCGTGGACACGCCCCAGCCTTTTCGCACACACTCCAGCGCTGCGCGCATAACCTTGACGTTTCCTATGCACTCGAAGGAGTAGTCCGCGCCTCCTGCGACCAAAGCAAAATTACTCCACCACTCCGACAAGAACAAACCTGTGAGCGCGGGGCGACCGAGACTGGTGAAATGGCTTCTTCAGCAACCTGCCCCGTTACGTAATGTGACCTCCATAATCTCCTCTCTTTTCCACGTGATTGTGATCCACCCCGTCAGTGCCTACCCTACGAAGGCAAGCAGTGCTGTAGATAAGCGTTCGATGCTTGCAGCCGGTGTAACAGCAGCTCAGCCCTTGGTATCCAACATGCAGCTATCACTGAAAAGCACAGTCCCCGGTACAAAAAAGTTGCGGAAGCTGGAGACGTGCAATAGGAACTAGCAGTGTGACTCCGTGTCCAACACTTAAGCCGGCGTGCGTGGGCTCTTCATGTCCATCGGCTAGAATGAGCGTTTCTTCCCTGTCTCATATGAAGACGTATCTCTGGCTCACCGTCCGTCATCTCAACGATCACCTCCTGGATAGGGCGGTCATCATAATGACTGGGATTGATGCATTTGGTTGCGCCGAACTTCTTCGCAAGTTCGAATTTCTTTTCATCTTTGTCAATCGCTATAATCTCCGAGGCTCCGCGGACCTTAGCACCCTCAACGCAAGCTAGGCCGACGCATCCTAAGCTGCAGGTGTCAATCGGACAAACACATACCGGCACAGAAGAACAATTTCTAGAGTTTTGATCGGAGACAGTCTCGGGATCCCCTTCTGGTGGCTCCGAAACATCGGCGTTCTACCGCCGAGGGTTCCGCTCGTCTAATCGTGGTGTCCTGATGCTAAGCAGATGAAGCCGGAAGCGCAACTGATGGTAGCCCGGCTATCCATTATATGAAGCAACAGTAGCAGCCTTCGACCTAAGAGACACTCACGATGATTGAAACGATGCACGAATATTCACTACCACTAACCCCGCGGCAGTAAGCTAGACACCCCAGCCGCAGGATACCTGAAAGGTAGTACGGAGGTGACTCATTCAGTTTTGGATAGCTCCTCATCCGTGCAGCTGAGTCAGTGCGCAAGGCCTGTCATAGCTCACCCGAATACAGCCACAGACGAATTGGGCTCGACGTTGGCCGTGTTCCACACAGCCCCGAGACCGGTCGCTACGCCACAGCCGAGTAGACAAATCTGTTGGATAGAAAGAACTCTATCACCGTTGCACGAGCTGAGGGGCAGGCGCTTTCTCAAAAGGTGAGTCTGACACCCAGACTCAATAGTCTGAGACACGCATATGCTGTTCAAAGCGTCTGCCCCGACCCGTCCCACCGGAGAGATGAATACAGATACACAACACCAGACTTGCTGAGTGCATACATCAGTGACGCGCAGTTGCAATAATGGGAAATAAACTAAGCTGACACTCCGATTACGAATGTGTGTGTGAATTCGCTCGCCATCGTCTCGCAGCCCGGGCTTTCTCATAAGAGAACTGCCTCCAAACCACTGCTCGATCTGTTCTGAAGCTCGTAAAAGGGTACAGCCTCAGTAGCAACTCTCTGCTGCTCTGTTCCACTATAGACTATTCCAGTGCGTTCCCGCCGCTGCCGCCAAGGCTCCAGTGGCGAGAGTTCTGATACGTGCCACTAACAGACCTTAATCTCGACTATCGTGTCCCGCAGGCGCTGTCTTCTTTACGGCTGCGAACCTAAAGAGACACGCGCTAGACTACCTGTCACTTCGGCAAACAAGTGGCACAGGACTGAGCACACAGTACAAGCCCACTTACTACAGGCGTCTACGTTTGAGCCGGTATAAGACCGAGGACCTCAGCCGGGATACTCGCGAAGAAGGTTTGCCAGTACTGCTCACCTTGTCAGGAGGCGCTTCAGACGGCACAACCGCTACAGATTCTTGATGGCAGACGGTATACTCCGAGAACCTGCACGCAGATCCGCGCAGGGAAAACGTCCCCCACGGTCAGTCGGGAAGTGCTGTCCACTGTGGTAGAAGCTTCAGCGCTGGAACCGCGCCTAGGAACGAGCCGCGAAGACCTCTGCATGGCTCTGGCTTACTGAAGAGGATTCACAGGAGCCGGTCCTATCCACCTGTCGAGACTAACAAAGAAATGCACCCCACTACTACGCCTGTCGTTCAAAGATATGCAGACAGCAGCAGCAGCTGTTCGATCGTTGTTGTACGGTGAACTGATTAGCCGGCTGCAAGCACCACCGTTTCACTGTTCACGTATCTGCTCGAACTTCGCACAACGAAGAGAAAAAAGATCTCTTCTGCCCTCTCACGTACAACGTGTGAAAGACAACCAAACACCTTTGGGCACGAGAGATAGTTTCTTATTCTCGATTTCTTCTTTTCCGTGCTGTCTCATCTCCTCAACCTCTTTCGCAGTACTTCTCTTTCCCTCAGTTGTGCAAAAGTGGCGCTCAGCTTCTTCAGCTATAACCCAACTGGATCTAGAAAACTACGAACCGTCCCCAGACGAGTTAGGTACGACTGCAAGGAAGTGCAGTGCCTGCATATGGTGCTTTCCCCGCGACCGGTTTTCAAGAAGAGAATTTTGTCTATGAATGATGAAAAGGTAGACATGTGGCTTCCCTGTCTCAACAGACCCCACAAAACACTTAAGATCTTTCTTGCTTACGTCGACGTGCCCATAAAGTGATAGATGGGCGTGCCGTCTCGCTTGAGAGAAAATCGGGGCTTGCCGTCATGAGCCATCACGCCTCGACCCGTGTAAGATCGAACCTTTCCGCAAAGATTTGTCTTATGCTTCTCATACCCCGTGCATGTGGGACACTTCTTTTCTTCTCGGTCCTTGTGGAAACATTCTGCCTAAGAGAGGAGTGGCACTCAGTCATTACAGCAGCGGTCGTCGTTCGGCCCCTAGATTCCATCACCAGTCTCGATCTGACGAAAGCCCCCCTTTCCCACATTCACCCACCTACTACTCTATTGAGGAGACGATATCTCGTCGATTCAACTAGCCATATTCGTAAGAGGACTCAGGAAGGAGACAAAAGGTGAAAATACATCCCACATGGTACCTTCCCTACCACTCAACCTTAAGTGTATCGGAAAAACCTTTCAGCTCTGCTTGGACGTATTCCTGGCTTCTTTAAGTCCGAACAGATAGGAACATAGAAAGGAAACCTTCGAAGGAACCCGAAGTCTCTCTAATAGAAATCCAACTTGTACAAGAGGTGCTACTAGGGCTCTGCGACAGCTCGACTACTACATCAACGGCAGACATACAGCGGAGTCCTCTGCAAGCCAGGCATGGGACGTCTCCCCACTGGGACTCTCAGTTTGGACGACCACTTTGCAGAAGGTCATACACAGACACAAGCATCGGATACACGGCATCCAGCCCCCCCATGTATGCGTTATACCAACTTTCCTAAAGAAGTGATGCAAAGAGGATGTTCACAGGGACAAATGCATACATCTCCACGAAAGCTCATACGACCGAGCTATCCCGGGAGAACGCACAGCTGGTATGCTACCGCAGACGTCGTAGGGTTGCACTGTGACAAGTCCGTTGAAAATCAGATACACGGGTGGTATGGTTGTATCCTGTGTCTGCCAAGGGAGAAACGTTACAATGAGAATCGCATGGGGTACAGCGAAGGAGTTCTCTACCTGATAGCACGGGATAACCAAGTCTCCGACTTTGCATGTTTCTACCCCCTCTCCGATACTCTCGACAATCCCAGCTGCTTCGTGCCCCAAGATACATGGGAACTTTCCTTCAGGATCCGCTCCGCTTCGAGTAAACTGTGCACAGGGAAAGACACCACCGGACGTTACATCATGCTGGGCAGAGGCCTTTGTAGGTACACACTATGAAATACAGGCCACTCAAACCTGACTTCCCTATCTCAAAAGGCGCAACTACGGAAATGCACATACGACTTTGACGATTACTCTTGTTTGTAGAGTGCTTCACCTATGCAACCCAGCGCAACTGGTTGCCACGGCGTACGCCATTTCTCTTCCAGGTTCTGCAAACGCGACAGCTCTCCAGAGAAGCTTTCTTTAACAAGCGCAGAAGCACGTCCGGAGACACCACACGGTTTATCTGTACTTCTCCTCCCTTGTATTACACCTTTGCTAAACTCCACGACAACCAACTACAAAATAGGGAGACTCGCTATTTTCTCACCACATTCTGCACCCCCGTCTGAGCACAGGCGCTTACACATAATGAAATACACGCACTCCCCTAAACATGTCGAAGCCTCCCTTAACCACAGAACCAGAGTAGACGGCGGCACAAGTACGTTGCCTAGTATTCTGCGTAAGCATCGTCAGCGAGGCAGGTTTTAGTCATGCGGCACACAGGACGTGTCCGCTGTATATGCGAATAGATTCGCATCTGAACTCTGATTAGGTCTAGGCTGATGCGGTGGGACAAAAGAACTGTACGAAAGCAAGGGTCTTCACAGCTGACCGAGAACAGAGCTCTAGTCATTACCTCATCTGTATGGCACAGTGCAGTGTACAGGATTTTGATGCGAACTTCTCCTTTCTGAGGAGGAGCGACAACGACCTCCACAATCTGCACGGGGC
>NW_027155248.1:0-771 GCF_002600585.1 Cystoisospora suis | reverse complement strand
GGGGAGCAGCAGACAGGTGACAGCAACGAACAGAGAGTTGGCATACAGTGCAGGGTGCTTTTATCGGACTGAAAGGGACCTACTAGACAGCTACACATCATAACGGCTCTACCGTGAGGAGTGCTTCGCTAATCCGTGCCCATACCAAAATGAACAACACACGTAAGCAGAGGTGCTTGGGAATAAGCACACATTTGGGAAAGGCCATAGAAAGGACAACCCATGCAAGCGGAGCCGTGCACCAATGCCTGCAGGGGTGTCTTCTGAGTGGTCAACCTGTGTGCCGAGCCGTGAAGCAACATTAGCGTCACCTCGCCAGACTCCTAGGATGTCGGTCGAATTCATCGTTAGACATGGAAAGCGTCCTACTCTTCACAGACTGTCATCCGAAGTACGAGCACGTCATCTGGACTCAGCACGTCCCTTCCGTACTCTTCCGCTCCAACGTGAAGAAATGTCTCCGGACGATTCTCTAGTGAGAAACCCTGACTATAGAACCGGAGTGTACACATCTCGAATACGGCGCGACGCTAACCGCTTCTGTCCCCTCCTTTTGCAAGCTACGTGGATGATATCACTCTGAAGTCTCGACTCAAACCTGTTTCAATTGTACGCGAGGTACTTGGCATGGCGAACGATACAGTCCATTTTCGATTGCTTCACGCGCTAAATAGGAACCAGAACATCTCAACTGGGACACGTCTGCACTGAGTATGGCACAGCTATTTGATGACAAGCTAGAGTCAGGTTCTACACGACAGCATCTACAAA
>NW_027155247.1:822-1345 GCF_002600585.1 Cystoisospora suis | reverse complement strand
GCTCCTTTCGTCCTCTGATGTCTCTATTACCGCCGATTGTTCCCTTCCCAGGGGATTTTGTTTGCGCTTTTCTTCGTGGCGTCTTTGAATTACCCGGACTTCTGTGTTCTCCCGACTTGGTTTCCCGAGGCGTTCCGCCTCGAACTCTCGCCCCTGATTTACCCTCGCACTTAGCCCCGCGTTAGCTTCCTGCTTCTTTGCGCACTTAGCTCCGCTCTTCTTAGTCCACTTAGCGTTCGCCTTCGCCTTGACTCGACTAACCTTAACAAACCTTCCTCTTAGTTTTTCCCCTAGCTCGCTCTCTAGTCGGGTCCTTGCTTGATATTTGCAGCCGCGTCGCCTGGGGATCTGGATGCGTGCGGATACGCCCTCTCCGGAGCGTACCGTCTTGCCCTTAACCTCCGTGCGGAGTGAGCACTTTCGATACCGCGAGCCCACCGTTCCTTCCGATGTCGTTTTGCACGCGGCCCAATTTCTCCGCACGTAAGGGTACTCCGCCTTGACGCCTCGCGTGGCGGCCTTG
>NW_027155247.1:0-227 GCF_002600585.1 Cystoisospora suis | reverse complement strand
CACCCGCCTACCCAGTTTCCTTATCCGCGTTCGTTTTCCGCTCACGATTAACCTTGCTTCCGCCTTAATAACTTGACTCTGGCTCGCCTCCCTCGGCTCGGGTTTTAACTTTGTTGTAATCTCTCCTCGCCTTCCCTCGGGCATTGAAACTTCTCCTATCTTCTCTACTACTACACTTCCCTGCTCTACCTCCCGTCCTGGCCAAATATTGGTGAATCTCTTCCAAT
>NW_027155246.1:5202-5427 GCF_002600585.1 Cystoisospora suis | reverse complement strand
CACAGTCTGCGTCCGACGCAGACGCGAAACGAAATCCCCGCGGACGGGAGCCGTCGAGCTAGGCCAAGCGGTCCGTGATGTGCAGTGTGCATAAGGGAGTCGGTGTTTTTGTGTAAAAAACGCGTTCCAAGTGCGGGAACTGCCGATAAATGGATGGCTTCTAGTGAAGCCTAACGTTTTGGCTCTATTGGAGCCAGAAAGCATTACCGGACATGGTGAAACGGC
>NW_027155246.1:4812-5093 GCF_002600585.1 Cystoisospora suis | reverse complement strand
CGCCCCCAGAGCCGGGGAGGTTGGGAAGTGCAGGAAACGGCCAGATTGGCACGAATCAGGACTTTGGATAGGCATAGCAGACCCAAAGGCGCGCAACGGTACACGCCCGACCCTCGGAGAGGCCGCGGCAAAGATCAGCTGCTCGCTGCCCGGGCATTAGAGCCCCAAGGGGCGCCAGGAGAGGATTGACGACAGGGAAGCCTCCTGCGAAGTTTAGAGAGGTCAGAAGGGCCAGGAACCCTCACCGGAGGTCGCGCACACGAACTGGACTGCCAGAACGC
>NW_027155246.1:2889-4670 GCF_002600585.1 Cystoisospora suis | reverse complement strand
GACACCAAGAATCATTACAACCAAGGCTTCCCCTTTTGAAATGCTTTACGGTTTCATACCATGTAAACCAGTCTGTCGGAAATACGGGCTACCTATGACCGTGCCAGCAGCTAATCCTCCCCTTCAAGCAGAAATCAAGCTCAGAAAAGCCAAGCTGAAACTGGAAAAAGCTCAAGCCGCTCAACAGTCTTACGCCAATAGCCGAAGACGTGCAGTGGAGTTCCAGATAGGAGACAAAGTTTGGCTTCGGGTGTCACATCTCTCCATGGCAACCATCTCATCGTCAAGAGATTTGGCCTTAAGGTATAGAGGTCCTTTCAAAATGATTTGAAAGGTAGGAAAACGCGCTTATCGACTGAAATTACCACCTTCTATGCTGATGCACCCTGTGTTTCATGTGTCATTATTGAAACCGTGGCGGGGGGATATATCGGAGTTCAGAAACGCAACAAGTTCGCAACTAGCTATCCAGGGAAACGAATATGAAGTTCAGGGGATCTTCAAACATCGAAAAAATCTTTTTTCGAAAGAGAAATGGTACAAAGTTCTGTGGATGGACGGGACATCTACTTGGGAACCAGAGAGTAATCTGGAAGGGTGTCCACAAGTCCTGACTAACTACTATCGGGGGATCCAACGATCCGCCTAAACCTTACCAAGCAAGTTAGACCCCCAAAAAACGAGCCTTTTGAGAAGGGGGGATGAGGTGTCAGAGCAGCGCTCTGCCTCTTGAATATCTTTTTCAAACCAGTTCTAGGAAAGATAGAATAAGCATCGGCCAGTTGAGTTAAAGATAGCGGTCTGTGTAGGATACCTCTAGAGTCAACGGCGGAGAATAAGGAAGAGTTAGTGTGACCGTTCTGCGTTTTATGAAGTGAAGATTTTTTTTGCCTGTCTTAAAAAAGGAACAAACAGACAGATCGAATCAGTTTAGAAAAGGGGAGACGGAAAGTAGATTCGAAGATTATCAGAGCAATGGGTGAACAGGGTTTTGAAGGAGGTAGTGTGTTTTTCCCGCAGTCGTGTTATTTTCGAGTCTAACGCCTTTCGTAGTAAGCTCGAACGTCCAGTGTGATCTAAGGCACACCGTGTCGTCACTGACCGACGGTGTCTATTTTTTAGCTGGTCGAAACCAAGGGGGGGAGAGAGAAAAGAGACGAGGAAAGGACGAGGATGTGAAAAAAGAGTGAAAAAAGAAGAGGAGAAGGAATTTTTCCACTCTCTTCGTGAAGACGTTTCTCCAACCCTACAGACAGCCACGAAGAAGGTTGGCCCAGCAGGGGCATTCAGGGTCAGACCTGATCGGAGAAACTGAAGATCCGTGCCTGTATTTTGCCCGTGTGAGAGCGGTTTTAAGATCTGGAGTAGTGTGTGTAGTGCGTGAAGTCGAAAGAACTTCAGAACTTGGAGGAACGTGACCTGAGGTGTGAAATATATGGAAAGTTCTCTTGTTAGTTCGGTGTCGAGAGTTGAGGGAGGTCCCGTGCGCGTACCTTACCAAGCTATCAGCTTATCGCCCTTTTTTTATCTGAATCTACTAAGTGAAGAACCAGTCCTTGGGAGGAGCCCCAGCGAGGGGGGGTAAGGCTGACCAAATATCTGACCTCCAGGGAACGGGAATGACAACCCACCACGGTCTGGCGACCGATTCAGATCCAGGAGACTCACCACCTCCACGCCAGCTTACGGATGCCGAACACCTTACCAAGCTACGGGCTAGGTTCTAGGCGGCTTGTCCGTACCACGGGTTTCGATCCTTTCTGTCGTCGGCCAAGGGAAAG
>NW_027155246.1:607-2847 GCF_002600585.1 Cystoisospora suis | reverse complement strand
ACGAACCTGGACCTTACGGTTGTGACAGTCAGGGAGGCGGGAAAAGACCTGAAACGGCAAAGCACGTTTGTTCTAGGGCATTGAGTGGAACGAGGAAGGCACGAAGAGCACATCAGACCGCGTGGTTTGCCCCGGGAGCCTCTACGAGAGAAGATCGGCTATTCGGCGTCAAGGCCCGTAGAGCCCAGTGGGACCAGGAAGGAGGCGGACCGCAGGAAACGATTTCGCGAGTTCGGGAGAGGTCTGGAAAACTAAGGACACTCACTGTGCCCGTAGCCGACGAACGGGACAGCCAGAACGCCGAGTTAGCCGCCGAAGAGGCTAAGTCAGCAACTTAGGTTCTTTGCCGAAGGTATTGGTTCGACGCGGACGAGGACTGCTTGGAGTCAACGGACTATGAAAGACGATCAGCCCACACCCAGTCGAGATATCACCCTTTCGGGACGCCGAATTCGACTTCGCGTAGTCTTTGGACTCCATGAATCGTTACACTTCTAGTTCCGTTTCTCCCCGCCGGTTGTCTTGCGGCGGCCGGTGCATGCTGCTTCTAAGGCGGAAAGACTCCCCCGTTGAGTTCCCTGGCCCCGTCTGGGCCTTGTGTGCGCAATCCAGCTTACCTCCATGATCGACTCTATTAGGCTTTCCTAGGAGCCCTTATAACGTTTCCTGGCAGTAGGGGTGCCGTAGCCTTGCGCTACCGGCTCGTGGGCCATCGAGGCCTGTCCCGACTATAAGGTGGGTTATGGCCTGAGTTGGCCGGTTTCCAGTTTTCCGTCTCTTTGTAATATTTGTGAGCTTCGCGGCTTTGAATAGGTTCGGCTATCCTAGCTAAGCCTACTAGGCTCCCCTAGGAGCCCTACTCATTGCTCGAGTGTGCCGGCCGTCGGCGTGCCGTCCAGCGTGGTGCTGTTGCGGCTCGGAAGTTCCGGGATTGCGACCTTAACGAAAAGTGCCTTCCCGCCTTGATCCGGGGTTATAATAATTCCTAAAATCCGTCAGTGTGACAAAACGCACTTCGCATTACCTCCGGAAGTGCCCTGGTTGCTCATGCGCTAAAATACCCTTCCACTATGCGTGAGTTGCGCGGTAGACAGCGCTTGCCCCTGCTCTGCTAATTTGAGCTAGAATACCGACTTTCCTCGATTGTCGAGTACGGCTAAAATTCGGTATCTCTGGATATCTTTTTTTCTCCTCTATCTAACTGGGCTAAGTTCGACGCGATACGCGGCCTAGGAGCCGCTGTCAGAGTTTTACTTTGCCCCTCCTTACTCTGAGGAACCCAAACTACCGCCTCAGTGTCTGCAGGTTAGTGTACTAAGAACTCCGGTACCTAGGTACTTTATTTCCATGTTTTAGGAGCTAGCCTATAAACGTTTCAATCTTATGAGTAAGAAGTACGGTAAAATTTAGTTAGTTGAGTAATGAACCAGGTATCTAACCGGGTGAATTGAGTGAGTTCTTTCGAGTGAGTTAGTGTGAAATAATCAGATAACGTGTGGAAGCCTCTTAAGCTGTCAACTTACGTAACTGAAACCGGACACTGGTCGGTCCGGGACAACTCCCGAGGCGACACGGCTCGGAACGAGATCAAGGGACGTGTCTCGGCAAGACCGAACCATACGGGAATTGCAGAGACGCCGTCCAGGCGGACCCAAAACGGCCAAGGACGAAGAACAACACTTTTAAGTGTGGAGACTTTGTGTGTGAAAAAGAAAACCAATGGAGTGAGATGTGACGAATAGTGTGTAAAAGATCGTGTGATGGTGCTATCCCCTTTTTTTGGGTAATGTCCATTGGAAGTCCATGAGGGACAGGCGTGTGCACGGGAAGACGTTCAACCCGGCGTGTGTGAACCAGGCCGAGTGCGTGTGAGTAACGAACGAGAGTAGACATGATGTGAAAGTGCGTGGTGAGACTTGGGAATCAAGCGAAATTATCTTTCTTCTTTTCCAGAACAAGGGAGACCCCGAAGTGGGCCGGTACCTACTCAACGAAACCTTTTTGAGGAACTTGGAGAAGCCAATGCGGTGACCTTGGCCCGACAGACGGTTGGTAAGGCAGTGAATCTAGACAATTGGTAAGCCAGGACCGGATAGAATTTGGAGGTTGTCAGAGTTTTCAACTCTGCCCCGTATTTACAATCGTGTGAACACATTAAAGATGCTCAATAGACGTAGTAGTAACACGAACTAGTCAAATAGAGAACCTAAGGGATCTAGGTCGGGTGTGTGTGTGAGCTA
>NW_027155246.1:0-207 GCF_002600585.1 Cystoisospora suis | reverse complement strand
CAGGAAAGATGTGGGAAGACCTTTTCCATTGAAGTTAAGTCGAAGGTGTAGGACGTAAGAAGGACCGAGGTTCGTCCCTCGATCCCATCATCCCGGAGAATGGAGTTATTTCCGATGGTTTGAGTTGGAGGAATCGGATTTGGGAACTGTACCAGTCGTTGTCGTGTGTGACTTTTAGTATCGTCGGTGAAATCGTCGGACTGAGTG
>NW_027155245.1:0-225 GCF_002600585.1 Cystoisospora suis | reverse complement strand
GCTTCTACGGCGGGAGGATTTCCCGTGTGAAATTCCTTGGCCTCTTTTGGCCTTCCTGGGTTCTCTAAGGCTATACTAGCTGTACTAAGTGCCCTCTCTACGGTTTAGGCTCCTCTAGGAGCCCTAATAACGCTTCTTCAAAATCCACGGACCGTAGTTTTACCCTCTCGGTCCGTGGGTCATCTCAACTGCCCGGATATTAGGTCTACGGTTTGGCTAATGGCT
>NW_027155244.1:1451-1575 GCF_002600585.1 Cystoisospora suis | reverse complement strand
GGAATGTAGTCTTCCACTGGTCAGGTTCCGCCACTTGTACCTGATAATATCCTGACGTTAGGTCTAACTTTGAGAACCACTGTGCTTTACCTAGTCTATCTATCTGTAATGGTTCTTGGTGTCC
>NW_027155244.1:756-976 GCF_002600585.1 Cystoisospora suis | reverse complement strand
CAGCCCCTCTGGTGCGGCTCGAGGCCGTTCCACCATGTCCGCTAGAGCTTTCTGGCTCCAATAGAGCCAAAACGTTAGGCTTCACTAGAAGCCATCCATTTATCAACAGTTCCCGCACTTGGAACGCGTTTTTTGCACAAAAATACCGACTCCCTTATGCACACAGCACATCACGGACCGCCTGGCCTAGCTCGACGGCTCCGGCCCGCGGGGATTTTGC
>NW_027155244.1:0-203 GCF_002600585.1 Cystoisospora suis | reverse complement strand
CAGCTTAACTGCCCGTATATTGGGTCTATGGTTTGGCTAATGGCTGGCCTTTCCGTTATTTCGTTGTTTTTCTGGCTATTACTGAGCTTCACGGCTCTGGATCGGCTTTTCTATCGTTATTAGCTTTATTAGGCTCCCCTAGGAGCCTTACTAACCTAATGTGTACGTTGCGTGGCTGCCCTGCTACTTGGCGTGGCCGCATG
>NW_027155243.1:0-37852 GCF_002600585.1 Cystoisospora suis | reverse complement strand
TGTGCAGCGGGCACTACAGTATTCAGGGAATCTCCTAGTAGCCCTGCAACCAGAGGCCGAAACTGTCGCCAGTAGCTGTCTCCGGCCTGTGGCATTCCTCCGTGCGATGACTCGCCGTGCTCCAGGGTGGTAGTCGCGGGCCGCTGGTGCTCGAGCGAGAGGACTGGTCTGCTGCTCTGTGTGTCAGCTGCGTGTTGTGCTCTGCATGGACCGCCTGCCAGAGAGCTCCGATACGCCTTCAGTAGGTGGAGCTGGTGACTCGTCGAAACCAAGCGGAAAGATGAACTTCCGGAGTTCGTATTCCATTTGTTATACTACGGGTATTGGGTGAAGCCCGGGAGGCCCAGGTGGGGTGGGAGAGGCGGATGGGTCGGAACTTTGCCTGAGCGGGCTCCTCCGGAGGAGGGTGATACACGTAATACGTCGGCAGGACAGTACGAGTAAGTCACTAAGTTGTCGCTCATTCGTGTGCTGGGCTACTCCTCCACCCGCCTGTCCCCAGATGGACACAAGCACCCTTGTCCGCCGACCCGGAGGTTTCGTTTGCTCAAGACAGCAGCATATCCGGCAGACCTCCTAATATACACCGAAAACTCTTCACTGTCCCGACTAGGTAAGAAAGCTCACTCTTTTCAG
Organism: Cystoisospora suis; assembly: GCF_002600585.1. Taxonomy (NCBI): domain Eukaryota; phylum Apicomplexa; class Conoidasida; order Eucoccidiorida; family Sarcocystidae; genus Cystoisospora; species Cystoisospora suis. Next base: position 37,216 of record NW_027155243.1, on the reverse strand, counting down.
CATCATCAAACCGAAGAGCCCGATGACACAGCAAGTGAATTTCCCATCTACCCACTGACCGCGGCCCACGCTACTTACGCAGACACGCCCGCGGTGTGCGTAGACAAGAGTGGAAGCCGGCAGCTTCAGACAGCAAGACAACACGAAGGTTTTTTTGGTGACGGGCGACTTTTCCTTTCTCTTCTCCCTTTTACATCTATGCTCAGTTTCTCTCCAAATCTGCATCTCGCTAACTACGCTGCCCTTCTCCGGCAGAATGTCTCTTCTGTGCCCCAATCCTTCAGATGACTTTCCTCCAGACATGCGGCGTGGAGACAACAGTCCTAAATGTGTAGGAACGACCTCTACGATCTTTTTTAACACACTGCCACATTCGGAATTATTTTTCCCCTTCAGTCCCGCTTTCTCTTTTCCCAGTGGGCTGGCCATTCCGTGAATTCACCGGAAGGTGGCTTGCTTTACGCAAGGCGGATTCACCGTGCGGCGGGACTCCGCCACTTCTCTCTGTGCTTCTTACGTCTTCCTTCTGCCTGCTTTCCCTCCTCAGACACGGGTGTCATATATCGAGGTTTTCTCCATGACCTTTTCGGGCATGCCCACCGGCGTCTTTCTCTGGTTTTTGCACGTGGTCTTTCAGGGCAATCCTGGAAGCCTCTTGCATCGTCCTGCGCCGTCCGCGCACCCTAGACTGAGACTTTTTTCCTAGATTTGTTGGCCTGCGGGCCCTCTGTCCTCTACCGCTAAAATGTGGGAAGTAAGCACACAGCTTCGGCGCCTGTCCGGCCTGCTTCTCCATGTCTTGTGTCTCTACTTGCTTGCTTCTCCTCATGTCTCGGCTGTCTCGCCGCTCCCGTTGGGACAGAGTGGCGAGGTTCCGGGAGGTGCGTCGGCAAACCACCGTCCGAAGGAGAGCCGGCACGCGTTTTTCCCACTACCTAGACCGGACGATGCCGAGACCTCCTCGGGCCACCAAGGGCGGCTAGGATCGACCCCAAGTGGCGTGTTGTCACTAGGAGACATCTTTTCCATGTACAAGCTCCACCGCCCCGCGCTTTTCGAAGGCTCGTTGCAGACGGACCCTAGCCTCTCGGACAGTCCTAGCAGCCTCAGAGTGTATGTGCGCATGGACCCCGACGAAGTTGCGGAGATAGTCACCTCTTTAGGGCCTCAGTCCGCAAGCGCAGAAGCGTCATTCCCTCCTACTTCCTTTTCTGTTCCTGAGTCTCGCACGTTTTCCTTGCTGTCGTCGGCGATTCCTCCCCTCGCTTCTTTTTCTCTTCCTGACCCTGAACCCGAAGTATACGGGTTTGATCTAAGAATTGATGTAATCGCCTCCGCGCCCCCCCTTGTATACACGAAACTTTCCCCCTCCAATCCGTCGCTGCGTAAGTCCGGGAGCGCCCCTGGAAATGAGGACACGGCACCTGACGAGGAAGAAGAACTGGAGACACCTGACAACCTCTTACGGAGCGACTATACTGCCGCTTCGGTCTGCACTTGGCTCAACAGGAGGAAGTTATGTGAGCAGCCCCAGATCTTCACAACTACTCTCGTGCTTCCTTTGTCCATCGACCAATTGCCTCCCCATACACAAGCGCCCGGGGAGACATTGAAGTATCCGCATTCGAAGCGGAGCGAGGGACGGAGAAAAGGATCAGACGATCCGTCTTCAAGCCAAACTTCTGGGAAGTCTCATGATGAAAGTCTTGAGAAAAACGTTCAGGAGAATAAAACTGCCACTCCTGGTTCTACGTTACTCCGTCTTCTCCAACGCGATGAGATGCGTAGACAGACTGAGGCAGAGGAGAACCCTACCGAGATCCCTGTCTTTCTCCCAGCTACCCAGTTCTCACTTTGTCAAGGAAAACCTACTGTCTCCGTGAAGAATCGGAAGGAGGGCGCAAGCCATGAAACACCTTGTGAAGGAAGATTCTTGTCTATTGCCATCACGCTTCCTTTTCTTCCCCCTGTGGATTCTCAGAACCCAGCTCAACAGGCTGACGACATCCAGCGCTGCGTCTCTCCGTCGACACTTGGTTCCAGTCTCGCCAAGCAGCTCGAAACAGAAGAGAGAGAGACTGAATTCTTAAGCGCTTTGAATGAGACATTCCGGAGTTCTGCAATCGGGGGGGTCTCCTCGCCGCAGCGGGTCCTCCTCCTGCTTTCATTGCGACCAAAGGGAAGGAAGACGTCAGGTCACGGTGCGAGTACTTCGCGTTCGTTCTCACCTGTGCACTCAGCAAAATCCTTTTTTTCAGCGTGGAAGTTGCTGCCTCCAAATGCAGCAGAGTCATCTCCGGATCGGAGTACCCCCTTCGGGTGTTCGAGTATTGAGAAGGACGCTACGCTCCTGGCACGGCTGGTATCGGAGGGAGTTGAGCAACCGCATGAAGCTCAGGTCATGATGCCAGGGGGCCCTGACGACTCAGCACATGAACAACGTAATAACACTGTGAAGGTACTCTCTGGGGTGTACGTACCCCTGGCTGTTGTACAAGGTCGCACGTCTTCTGCGGATACGGGTGTTTCTCCTGGACCTCCGGGTGTTTCACTTTTGCATGTCGATTTGAAGGAAAAGAAGGACACACGTCTTTTCCTCTCGGCAGAAGATGAAACGGTTCTACAAGAAGGCAGAAAGAAGGGTGCCTCTGTGGGGGAAAGAACAGCAGCCAAAGTGACAAGGGACAGAGTCAACGCCATGGAGGGAGAAGGAGGGAAAGACTCCGAAGGTTTGGTTTTCTTAGAAGTGGAGGAAGCAGACGCGGAGGATCTCCCTACTGTCTTGATTTGTCCACCAGTCAAACTCTGTACTGGTAAGCCACTCGTCGCCCGATATATTTTTCTCCATGTCGAGAGAGATCATGCATACTGCTGACAGGTTGCAGGGCACATGCAGCCCGTCAGGTATCCTTTAGTTTTTCCTCCAAATACTGAGCTGTTGTTCACCCGAAACCACGTAAAGGTGCCGAGGATTCCCCTCGTCAGATCCGTATGTGGACACGTTGTGTTTCCATGCCGTAGGACATATGGTCGGCGACGTGCTTTCCTGCAAAAAGTTATCGACGAGTATGTCATGAAGTATAGAATTGCTTCAGGGACCGTCCATACATAAAGCAAGCCTTGTTCCCAGACTGTTTGTTGATCAGCTGCTGACATTTTCTTCACTCTTCATTATGCCAGTATCTGCCTGTCACCGTCTCTATATGGTACTCTTCTCTCTGTGCCACTGCGGACCTTTCTGGCCAACCCTTTCTCAAGCACAGACGGGTAGTTGTGACAGCCGTGTTTCTCGCTGTTCGGAACTGTTTGGGAACCGTGAGGAACGGGTATTCTGCGTGCACGTAGGCAAATTGATGAGAGCTGGACGTTATCTTGTGCTTCTTTGCGTTGATACGGGGTACACCGACTGAACTGTACTTACCGGCTTTTTCACTTGTTGCAGTGTCTCTCGTTCTCTCCTCTTTCACACAGATATAGCCGCGTACCGTCCTTCTACGGTTTTCCTGCCCACCCCTGACGTCCTCCGTCAGAGCTACGAGACCTCACTTGGAGAGTATCAGAGGACTGATGAAAGAGATTCCACCAGCTCAAATCTAAAAAAGCGATGGATTCTTCCCCTTTTCATCAGGAGACCCGTAAGCACGAAGAAACAGCAGGAACGTGCTTCGAATGCCTTTGGCGGTAGCGATTTCTCTTTTTCCTCCTTTTTTTGGGGTGAGAAGCAAAGGAAGGAAAAAGAGACAGAGACGAAAAGCCACGGAGAACAACTCAGCTGGTTCAGTGAAGGAGCTCACGTCCTCCTGATCTTTCCCCAGAGACTGAGCGGAAGAAGAGAGAAGAACACGATCCCTATGAGGGTCGTCTTATTACCGGACAATCTTTCCTCCCCAGTATCTCCTCTTCTTCCAGAGGAGTCACGTGTCAAAGAAAGACAACGTGATAATGGGCCTGTCGCTTCAGATATAAATGATCGAAACTCTGTTTCACCTGTCATCTCGCCACTCTCTTCTCTACCTTCTTCCCTACCGCCTGTGTCGTCTGCACCATTTGAGAGCCCAGAACACCCGTTTTCTTTTCCAGGAGCTTTCGATCCAGCGTCAGGCACTTTGTCTTCGTCGTCAACGCTTCTTCCTGCCTCCTCCTTTTCTCCTCAGGTTCCTCCTCAAGCCTCTCCTCTCTCTGGTCCCCCACCTCCGTCTCTCGCTTCATCTTCCCCCTCTCCTCTCGGTCCCCTGCTTCAGCCTTTTTCTTCTCCCTCTCCTTTACGACCTTTCTTCATCCCTACGTCTCCTTCACTTAAATTCTCACCCGGTACCGCAGTCCCTTCTCTTCCTTTGCCTACCAATCCTTCAGCTCCGCCTGTCACACCGTCTTCTGACGCCTCCTCGTCGCTGTCATCGCAGTCTCGTGACGCCTCCTCTATTCCTGCATCGTCTCTCACAACATCTCCCATGTCTTCACCCTCTTCAAATCTACAATCCTGGGCCTCAGTTCCCTTGTCTTTCCTGCCCTCTGCACCTCAGTCAACGTCAGCGTCATCCGTCTGTCTTTTTCTTCTTCTTTTATTAGTTATTTCCGCAGTGGCCATGCTCACTGCAGTAAAGCTGGCCATGTACATGGATACAGCTACACGCACCCGGCCCGTCCCTGAAGAAGCATCTCCTCCATCATCCTGCAGTCCTGAAAGTATCTTGGAAAACCCTTCGGCATCGGACCTAGAAAGTCCTTTCTTCGCTTCAACTTTTTCTCACCCAGCCTCAGCAGCTGGGGCACAGGCTCAGAGTTCTCAAGGGGGTTCAGCACGTACGCCTCCCTTTTCTCCTTTCCTATCCCAGAAAACAAGTATCCCTCTTACCGACTCGAATGGAAATGTGGTGCGTAGTTTAGAGGAGACTCCTTTCTCTTTTTATAACCTGAATCTCAGGCCTTTTTCTTCTACTGAGGCTACACCGTCTTCGGACTTCTTTTCAATGGATTTCTCTCAGTCTCTTCCACAAAACCTTAGTCAAGCAATCTTTCCCGCCTGTCTCCGTAGAGGCGGCCTCGGACCTCTCTCCTCTCTTGCTTTGCCTCAAGAAGAAAGACGACGAAGTCCTTCGCCCTCTGTTTTTTCATCAGTCAGTCAACCTATCTGTGATAGCAGCAGTCGTGAGGGAGTAGAGAAAGCTGAAGAGCGGGTATACACCCGTCGCAAGCAACAGGGCTTTCAGAAAGATTTACCGCATTCAGAAGATGATGATGATCTTGTTCGATCTTTCTCAGCCCAGACTGGTAGAAGACTGTCTTCTCCTACAGGGTGTTCGATGCTTTTGGAATTGCAGCAACACCAAAGAACAGCAGAACAAAAGAGACTCTTGAAGGCGAATAGACCAGAGAAGAAAACGGGGAATCTCTTTGGTGATCTCTTTTCTTTGGGAGGAGGTGGGCGTCCTTGCGTACAAGGAAGAAATACCAAGGCAACTGATGAAGGTGACGGCTTTTGGAATGAAGCTTCCTCTTCGTCAATGGCCTCTTTGGTGCGCCGGGGCAAGCATGGTGGTGGTGTACGTACACCCAAGCGGGAATCCCGGTTTTCAAGGAGGGATCACAACACTAAAGAAAGAAAAGGCGAGGAGAAAACAGGAAAACTCCCTCCTCTTTTCCCCAATGATCACTATGAGAGTGCATGCAGTACTCGGGCTGAAAGTCTTCTCCCCCAGCAGACTACTGGAGCAGGAGGAGGTGAGGAAGAGAATCCTTTCTGGTTTTCTTCATCAAGCGGAAGTTCTCGCAGATCTACAGAAGGAAGTGTTATTCCTCTGTCAAATGCACTTCTTGGAGATTCTAAAAGTAGTTCCAAGAGGAGAACAGCAGATGAAAAACCGATTGTCTTCAGCACCGAAGAAAGTTTCTTTCCCTCGAAGAAAGCACAAGACGTTGACCAGGATGTTTTCTTCCGTGGTCAGCCCTCAGATGCAGGAGGCGTCCAAGGAAATTCAACCGAGTCATTTGCTTTCTTCGAGAATAATAGCAGCACTTTCTTTCAGAGTGTAACAAGAAAGGATGCGAACTCTAATGTTCCTTTCATGGACGGAGACGAGGGGACATCCCGAGACGTCTCTGCTACACGAGACATAGGAAACCGAGACGACCAAAAGAGGAATACAGCTGCACTTAGTGATCGAACAGCGTTGCCCGGATCATCAAAAGAAGCCCAGCACGATGGGATCAAAGATCCCTTTGGAAAGGATGATGTTTTTGAAAGCAGTTCCTCGGTGACTTATCCTGAGCGATACAGTAGTTATCATCGTGGTGCTGTCAAAGAAGACGAACAGCAGGGAAGAATGAATGGAGGAGAACAAGAAGATTTCGGTCTCTTCGGGAGCTTCCGAAGAGCAGGAAATGACGAGAAGACAGAAGCACTGAACGCCCCCGGTGAGAATCGAACCCCCTACGGAGGGCAAGATGAGAAGAGTGTCCTAGACAGGAGTAGTTCACAAGCTGGTCAGACAGGTGAAGTGGGGCAGCGAGAGGAAGACTTCCATCTGTCTCTTTCAGAAAAGAAGCCCTTAGAAAAGATGAGAAAGACACACAGAAACGGAGTGCTGTCACAAGATGCGGAAGGCGATACTGACAGGCTTCTTGACAATACACAAATGGGAACTATGGATGACGATAGGCGGATGCTTTACGTATGTCCCCGCAGTGGAGTTGTCGATCCCTTAGCCGCAGCCTCAGAGAATCCCTACCAGGTCAGCTATCGGGTGGGAGAATGCTTAGAGGCTGTAGAGACGACTGAGGGAGATGCGGAAGAAGATTGTGAGCCTCATGGAGATGTGAGAAAAGAAGACAGTCTTTTGGCATGTTTCCCGGAAGTGTTTCCTGGTCTCGAATGATCTTGAGCATGAAGGACCAAAGGGAGGAGAATGAGACAACAGAGAGACCTTGGGCAACACTGATTTTTCGAGTAAGGAGGAAGTCGTCGCTCCTGAAGAACCAAACAGCTGAACCTTGTGTTCTGTTTCGCGCTGAGACCAGCAGCAACGTGGAGGTGTTCTGGCCTAGTGGGGCAGCGTCAGGAATCACATTGCAGGAGGATACAGAAGAAAGAACGGAAGCCACGTACGCGCTTCTGTTCTTTCTTCGGCATCCAGCGTTGGCGCGTGCACGCCATCTCAACTGATAGGCAGGTAAACGAAGTGACGGCAGGACTGTGGGAGAGACAAACACTAGGTAGAAAGAAGAACACTCGTGGGTAAAACGATGTAGTGACGCTATCTGGATTTGAGGTGGCACCCAACTGAAGTGTTCAAAGGAACAGTAGGTGAACTGTGGGATGGAGATCGAAGAGGCTACGGAAGGAAGGCGAGGCGACGAGGAAAGGAGTTCAGCACTCTTTCGAGCAATCAGAACGCAAACACGTACCACAGGCTTTACAGGTTCTCGGTTCCTTTCTTCTTGGAGACCAGTCACTCTCTTCGGAAAACTGGAGACTAAAGAGTACCCCGGAAAACCGACTTCAGTACTGAGACATTGTGACAGCAGTGTCGTTTCTTGCCTTTCTTCTTCCCCGGTAGCATCCTGTCATTTCTGCTACAAAGGAAGACACAGTGTTCTGTTTTCTTTTAAAGAATATCTTCTTTTTCTCCCTCCTACCTTGTTTTCTTGACGTGTTTCGCACCTCAGCCTTTTCTATTCCCCCCTCCCCGAATCTTTAACGGAAAAGCTCTTCGTCCCTCGGATGAAGAGGCTTTGCTTGTTTACATGTTTTATTGTGAGGGTTCCTGATCGAGACAAGAGAAGGTCTTTCACGTGTTGTAGCAGTGTGTTGAACAAGTGAGAAGACACACGAACATGTCTGTGTCAGCTGTCCTGAACACAGGTGTCCAGTCCGCGGATCGGACGCTTTGCCTCGTTCCAAGCAAACTGCTCCGTAGCAGCCCAAGTTTTTTCTCGTCGTGTGGTTTCACATAGAGCGGCGAAGTCCTGCTTTGTCAATGTCGCTTACACTGAGGAAATAAAACGTTTGGTACGTGAGAGTCAGTCATTCACTGGCAGCAGCTCTGACCGCCTTGACGGAGCCGTTTCGACAGTCCTTTTGACGCCGCTGCCCGGGGGGCAAGGTGCATATAAATCTCGGAACGCTTCAGATATTCTGCGGTAGCCAAGTAGAAGCTCTAAGCAAATATCAAGTACTGAAGACTAGAGAGTCTTGTGGGAGCATTTTGAGTGACAAGTGCCGAACATGAAACGATCTATATTCCTGACGATGCAGTGGGAGAGAGAATCTCAAAATAAGCGGCCACGAAAGATCAAAACCTCAGCTCGAGGCTTTCCAGCGGAATGTGACCGCCAGTACCGTACTGTTACGGTACTGAACACCACATCAACACAACGTCGCTCCCGTGAGGCGGAGCGAGAGTAGTGCGTGAGATTCCGCGGGCTGAAGAACTGCCGGACCGGTCTACTGTGTAGGCCGGGTGCGCCAGGGTTTGATGGCTATAAGAGCCGTCGCCGGTTCGCTAGCAATTGCTGTTGGGTGCACGAACTAAAGAGCTTCTTGTACAAGCCGAGGTACCAAAGACCTGAACGGGACAAACTGGACTATCTGACCGGTGCACGAGAAGCGATGCACGGTTCATAGACAGAGGTGGAGAGCCATGTCGCCATAGTTTTCTCTGCGTGTCCCGAAACGCTTTGTAGCAGGGCAACGCTGTCACTGCTGTCGCGGTACTTTTGCCGTGTTAGCAAAGGCTCTAATAAAAAAAGTTCTCTGTAAGATCTTGTGGAAACTTGATTTACTACCGAATCGGTACGGCAAGGAAGTCACGAGGGTTCGAGCCCAACAGAACAGGGCACCCGCCTGGAAAGGAATGGAGATCCCGGACCCGATCTACTTCCGCGGAGTTGGAGCACCTGTCTCGGGTTACAGAAAATCGGTGTCCCAGCAGCAGACCTTGACCCCTGTCTCGGCATCCCTCTGGTTAGGCGGGACTTAACGACAATCACCGGGTGTGATAGAGTAGCGCAGGACTGGGGCAGCCTCGCTTGCCTGAATTCATCGTTCTTCTGCTGTTATTTCTCCCAGGATGAATGACGAGCGGAGGGCATGCTGAATCCAGTATCTGCTACCAGGAGCGAGCCCGGTAAACGGGCAACGTGAGTCTGTCCGTAGAAAGTTCTCCTCATTACAGAAGACGGAGCCCTCAGAGACTCCGTTAAAAGCAACGAAATGCGGAATGCTCTCGGAAACTTCCGATGTTCTGAGCTTTCGCAATCCTAGGTGCTGTACCCTCCATTTCGAGGCGTTCCTTGTGTACGCGTCGGCTACCACTTGAACAGGCAAATCGACTTTTCATGGTAGCTTGTTTGGCTTCCCGGTTTTCTGTGAGAGCTTCCTGCTGATCGCTTTGCGTTGTGAGGTGTTTTTCTGTTCCTGTTTGGGCTTCCGCAGCGTTTTGCCGTGGTAACTACTTACAGATGCCCTGCGAGTACATTCCCTCCAGGTTCTTTCCTCTTCGTGTACGCCCGTGGAGATACTTCTCCTTTTTTACCTTCGACATACGCCAGTTTGGTTTTCGCTACGTTGCTTCCTTTTTTGTCACACGTCGTGAAATCCTTTTCTCTCCTTGGCCTGTACGCTAAGATGGGAGGACTGCGATAGCGCGGCGTGCCACTGTTCCGCGTCTTTTTGGGTTGTTGTCTCCCTCTCTTCTTCACGCTCTTCTCCGTGACCCTATCAACCTTTTCCATGACTTCTCAATAGCTTGCCTTTCCACCTTCACTTTTCGTCCAGTCAATCGGTGTATACCTCTGTGTTTTTCTTTTTCTAGCTTGGTGCCATTGTCTGTCTCGTCCTCTTCGCACGCTCCTTGGTTCTGTCGGCAGTACCTTTCTTTTGCGCCGTCTTGACTCCACTCTTTCTTTACTTTTGTTTTCGTTTGCTTTGTCTATCTCCGTTGAATCATGTATAACGGGATAGGTCTGCAGACCCCTCGAGGGTCCGGTACAAATGGGTATATCCAGAGGAATTACTCGTATTTGCGCCAACGTCGTACGGATCTTCCGAAGCTAGGGGAATCCTTGAAACCCATTACAGGGAAAGTGCCCAAGTCCCAAGCTCTTCAACCAGATGCGAATTTGCTGCTACATGAGGAGAAGAGAAAAATTGAAGTTCGTCTTCTACAAGAGAAAGAGGCATTGTTAACCGAAGGTCATCGAGATGAGAAACAAATCGATAGAATGATCAAGAGCAGAAGAGAAAGGCTGCTGAAGGAGGTTGAACTTCAGTGTGCTCTCAGCGGTGTACGTTCTGGACGTGGTGGCGGCGGTTTATTTGGCAGTTCTCCTGTGTCAAGGGTACCAGAGACACGACGAGGTATAGGCGGGTCGTTCCGTGGCTTGAGTGCTGGAGAAGATGGTAGGATGAGTAACACGGCTTTCAAGAGTTCTCATTTGGTCGCAGAAGAAAAAAGGGAGAAGCTAGGACATGTCGCCGGAGCTCTAAATATCGATGAGAAGTCACATCAAGTCGGATTTGCGTTTGACTTCAAGAAACAGCAGGAATTGAAAGAAGCTCGTAAAAGAGAATGGGAAGAAAGAAGAAAGCGGATGGTAGAAGAACGTCGGAATTATCTTCTTGAAATGAGAAAAAAACGCAAAAGGGAAAAGAAGCTCCAGAAACGCCTGAGAAAGGAGAAGAAACAGAAAAAGCGGGAAGAAGAAAAAGAAAGAAAGGGCCGCGTCAAGAAAATGAAAAAAGAGAAGAAGAGTCATACAAGTAGCAGCAGTAGTGGCTCATCTAGCAGCGATACTAGTTCGTCGAGCAGTGACAGCTCGTCTAGCAGTAGTATTTCTGATTCCTCAAGTAGCGATTCCGACGAGAGCACGTCTAGTAGCTCTTCATCTGGGTCTTCTTCCGATGAAAAGCAGAAGAAGAGAGACAAGAAGGGAAAGCTGAAGAAGGAGCTGGTGAAGAGAGAAGAAGATTCAGAAGACGAAAGGACAGGTGCAAGAATGAGAGGAAGAGCTGGAGAGGAAGAAAACGGGATCGAGAAGAAGGGCGAAAGACTTAGAGACGTGGAAGTAAGCGAAAGATGGATGCACCCGGGGCCTGAAGTACACGAAGAAGAATGGAGATGTCATAGAAGAGGAGGGGGTAGGAGGCGAGAAGAGTATGAGACCGACAAAAGACAGCGAAGTCTCCATGACAGAGACGATTACGGAGCCATGAAAAGAGAAAGAGGAGACTCTCCAAGAGAACGTGAAGGTTCTGAGGGACACGAAGGATACCGGATGACACATCGAGGGGAGGAACGGAGAGATTCAGGACGTTGTAAACACATCTTAGACAAACATATATCTGATACCGGTGGCTTTGCGGTACCGTTGCCTCTGCGTGTGAAACGCGAACGTGTGGATGACGGTGATGATCATGATCGAAGAAACGGCGAAAGGTCTGGCAAGAGGAGAGACAGGGATCACAACGAAAAGACTCCCAGGCTTTCCAGAGAGGAAGAACAGGTACATGACGAAGAATGTCGGACGCCAGCAATGATGCACAGGAGAGACAACGAAGCACGTGAAGAAAGGAGAAATAGAAATGAAGAAGCAAGGCAGAGTGAGAGAGAAGGGAGACAAAGAGATAGAGAACACGACGAAGATGATTGGAGGGAGAGAAGAAAACGAGAAGAAAGAGAAAGAAGAGATGATGAAGAGGATGAGAGAGAGAGAAGGCGAGACGAAAGAAGAAAGAGAAGAAGAGAGGACAAAGAACACGAGAGACGGAGAAGAAGACATGAACGGAGAGAGCAAAGAAGAGAGGATGATGATGATGATGATGCAGAAGAAGACTGGGGAGAAGGGCTTAGGAGGAGGGGTGGCGAAGAGCGAGAAGACGACCGGGAAAGAAGAAGAGAAGAAAAGGAAGATGGAGATCGAGGGAAAGAGGAGAGAAGCTGGGATAGGAGGAGAGAAGATTCGGAAGAAGCAAAATCCGACAGAAGAGAGCACAGCAAGAGAGGTGGAGTAGATCACCATCGTAGCCGGGGTGAACGAGGTGAGGACGATGGTTCGTCAAGGGCGGAGAAGTGAAAGAAAGACGGAGAGGGGGAAGAGTGACCGAGAGGGCCGAATCAAAGGAGTCCATTAAATGATAGAAGGTTCGAGTTCTCATTCAGAGCACCGAGAAGGAAGGCGGGAGGAGGCGAGGAGAACAAGAAGATAAGAGATGTAAGATAAGCATCTTTAGGCGCCCCGAGCTTGAGCTTTGTTGGGGTGGTGGGGGATGGTACGCTGTAGAGGGTAAATAACTATGGACGTGAACTGCAGCGGAGAGAGACAGAATTGAGAAGAGGCAGAAGAAGAGAGTAGCGCTCACTGAAGGTTAGAGACGAGAGGACGATTCCGGCCTGAAGTCGGAAGACACTGCAAGAGGATATCTCTCGCGCCTCCTCGTCTTCAGGAACCTGCTTGAGGTGGTGGAGGCCTGGCTTTTTGAGGAGGGGGAGGCTACACAGAAATGAATAAAGAGCTGTCTTTGCTTACCGGGTCAGCTGTTTGTGGCGAATCTCACCGGATCTTCTTGAACATTACCTGCGTCGCGTATTCAGGATTCCAACGTGAACTTACCTTCACTATTTACGGTCCAGGTTCACTTAGACGTTACAGGGTCACCGTTGCAGTTCTTGCGAGTTTGTGTGACTATGTTGCGATGGCTTTTGCGTCTTCCCAACTCTTTGTATCGCATATATATATATATATATTCCTGTGCTGCCTATGTGCCATGCAACGATATTCTGAGAAATTCTGTTTCTTCATGATCATTGGGCACACGCTCCCACTACAGGGAGGAGGCAAAAGAGTTACCTGGACGTCTTCCTGGTTCTCCTCCCTCGTGGCAGATACTTTCTCTTGAGAACGACCGGTTTCCGTACCTCGTTTTCTGTATATATAGTTAGCGTGTATGGGTTTTTAAATACGTAGGTGAAGGTTAAAGAATGGCTACTCCATGTTAGCACCCGAGTCTTTATTTGGAAGGAACACTTTTTTCCTTTTTGCGAAAGTCCTGCTAATCATTGCTTGCAAGCGATGCTTGCCTAAGAGCTGAGAAAGGAGAGAGGGAGAGAAAGACACTTGGATTTTTCGTCTTCGTGAACGGTCGGGAACTAAGATCCTCGGACCGCCCCAGGTGGAAAGACTTGTAAGTAGGTATTGTCAAAACGAAGAACTTGCTCTTCGCTAGAGACCTCGAGTTGTTCGTCTTCTCTACTTCCGCGGTGGGCTCCGCTTCTTAGCATGTACTACTCTGATCACCCGCCGAGAGGAAGTTAGCATTCGGTAGGCAGGGCACTGTTTGTTTTCCGCTCGTGAGGGCCGTCTTGCTACGTATCCGACCGTAGAAGTGCTACGACGACAGTTTCCGAGCTGTCCTTTTTGTGAATCTGAGATGGGTTTCGTGAGTCCGACTTTTCCAAGGCCGAGCCGTAGTACGGGACGTAGGTATTCTCGTGGAGACAAAGACAGCCTGGATGCGCTCAGTCACATGTTCAGCTCTTGTTTTCTTGGAAGTAACAGAAGACAAAAATTCATTGATTCTTGTTGGGTGGTTTGAGCCATCCAGGAAATTTTCTCTTCTTACGCTCAAGAAGACAGAAAATCACTTTGTTCGTACTACGCGCTCATGGTTCGCTAATCTCCAGGCAGGGATCGGTGACTTCCCGGAGGTGCCGCTGCGGGGCAGCGGAGAGGACAGGAGGCAAGTGAGAAATAAGTACTGGCTTTGTCTCGCAGAGTACGCCGTTGGCCGGAGTAAGTGCTGCTGCATTCACTGAAACCAGTACCAACAGCGCTCAGGAGTTCTCCGTCAAAAGGGAGAAATGAAGTGGCGTCGCTACGAAGGACTGCCGTAAACTCAAGAGGCGAAGGTGGCTGGCAGTTTGGGGGTGACCACGCACAAGTATACGTCAATGGAGAGACACAGCATCCGACAGTCTGTAGACGGGCTTTGGCAGAAGTGTTACTTCACTGCAGACGTCTGTCGCGACGGTACTAAACACCCCGACTCGTCTTAGGAAGGAAGTCGAGTTCAGTTCGTGACGGTGCCAGTGCAGTCACACAAGGGCATGACAGGACAAGGTTGCCAGTGGCGGAACTCCGGAAAGTAAAGCGATAGTTTCCTTTATGTCTCAGCGGCGTTAAGACCCATCGCAAATGTCCTGCCAACGCGTACATCCCAGACGTACGCACACGCTGGTACTGCAGCTAGCCAGCCGGGAGACAGCGCATGCAAACCGTCGCTGCCGGTTATTTCCTGGCTTTCCTTTCCAAGAAAGACCCTCGAGACATATGAAGACAAGCCGCCATTCATTCTTTAAACATCATTCTAGTCTCTATTTCTTCCATTTGCCCGTCTCCTTTCATGCACACTCATCCTACGCACCCCCAGGTCGGTCAGCGAAGGGTTTCCGATCTCTGCTGCTCTTCCGGCCCACGCAGTATCTCGCGGTCTTCCCTCTCGCTGCCTCACTCGCTACCCTTTGTACCGAGATGATCCAGTCACTCACTTTCTCGCCACCTAGTAGCTTATGCATTTTCGTGACCAGCCAGTCGTGCTTCTCACGGTGTATGTACACCGAGGCCAGTGTGCTTTGCTCCAACACCCATCACACCTGTCTGTTACCAATGTCGTCTTCTTTCGCACCTGCTACTTACAGTCCAGGAGTACGACACATCACTGACGACTCTTAGCTACCTCATTTCTCCTTTCCTAGCCGGAGGGCCTTCGGCTCTTGCGTTTGCTGACTCCACAAAACATAAGCGTGTTTTGCTTTCACTCTGGTGGGACCGTCCTACATGAGTAGCATCTTGACTTTCGCGGTCGATGAAGCTGTCGTTCCTTTGTAGGTACCTCCTTTCTACAGAAGTACTCTCTTCCTGTAAGTGAATAGCTGGTTCTACCTCTCCTCTGTAGTTCGGATCGCAAACGCTTCTTCGTCTCCGGTCTCTAAGTGGGTCACGGCTAGGTGGTACATACTGTCCTTTCTCGCCGTAGTCTTTCGAACCCGGGAATTCTGCCTTCCTGGCCTCCGCTTCTTTTTTGTCCCACTGGTGTTCTTTCGTGATGGTTTCGCCGCCACATTTTTGCTGCTATCCCTCTCCTAAGCGCAATCTTCTCATCTTACTGTATTGCGTCATTCGTACTCTTACTACTATCCCTTTGTCCATCCTTCACCCGTATGTTGCCTCAGCGTCTTCGATAACTCCTATACGGTCTCTACGGGGGTTTCCTTCTCCCTTTCAAAAGTCAGGGAGTTCTGTCGCTCCAGCTCGCCTTTGTATCTCTCTTTCCTTCGGAGGGAAAGAATGGGAGAAAGAGGATGTTTTGAGCACACGGAAAGATGCGAAAGACGGGCAGAGGAGAATCAGACAAGGGGGCCGAGAGGGCATCTTGAAGCCTTCTTGCGTGCTCTCGCCCTTCCATCGTGTTGTCTCTTCTTTTCAAGGCATCAAGACTTCGATAAAAAGAGAAGATCCGCGACAATCCGACAACCTGAAATGGGGTAGGACAACGAGGGCGAGAGAAAGGCTGGTTAGCAACAACAGAGCACGCGAATTTTCGATCTTGTCCGTGCCTCCTTGCTCCTTAGGCTTGCCTTTGTCTCCTTTTGCATCCCGCGTTGTCTGTCCTCGGAATGTCAGTCCCAGTTCTCTCTCCTATACAGGAGCGAGTAAAAGAAATCATCTGAGAGAAACAGGAGGAGGTCGGAGAGATGAAGAGACCAGTAGAACAAGAATCAGAACTGCGAGAAAAGGAATTTTACTGTTCTTGTATCCATCTGGCCCTTTCGTAGTGTTACAGCATCTTACTTGTGGAAGCTCCTCATTGTCTGCGTTTTGCTTCACTTCACTGTCTCCTTCTTCATCTTCTCTTTCGACCTCCTCTTCAGTCACCCTCTCATGTCCTCTTGTTCTCTCTCCGTCGCCCCTCCTTCATATTTCCTCTTCGTCCCGTCTTAGATCTTCTTTCAGTTCATCTTTTCCATCCGTCTGGTCCACGGCTAGCTTCGCCATTCCTTCTTCTTCCTCCTCCTCTCTCCCGCCTGCGTCTCCGGCCTCTTTTGATCCACCTCAGTCTTCTTCTTCTTCCAGCCCGACTGAGTCTCCTTCTTTGTCATCGCCTCCCCCTGGTCTCTGCGGGCCTTCTCAGGAGAAAGGAACAGGAGCTTCAGAAAATTTCCGCCAAAAAGGAGACGAGCAGATTATCGAAGCTCCCCCTTCTGAACTCCCACCTATTTCATGGCGCGACATCTCGAGGCGGATAGAAGGGCCTCGGAAACCTCCCCTTATGGTAATCGTAGCATGAGGAAAGGGTCTCCGGCTTGTGTGCCTCCATAGGAACGATCTCTGTGTTAGCAGCTTCTGTGTTTGCCTCTATCATGTGGGCTTCTGTACGCTTCGTTTTCAACCGTGGTGTCTTCAGCAAGTGTGTGGCTCAGTAGGATTGGCTTCTAATCGAAAGACTATAACAACCTGTTCCAAAGAGTCTTCTCGCGCATTCAGTCCTATTCCAGGAAACTCAGGACTCGTACCACTTCTTCAAGTGCCTCAAGCCATCTTAAATCTCTGTATGTTCCCCGTGTGTGAATCTGTAGATGTGTGTCCATACCTGGACATGTACAGCGATTTCTTAGGTCCTCCCTAGTGCACCCGTGCATGCAGTACACAGCTGGATCTCTCTGATTCCTTGTACATGCCTAGTCACCTACCGTCATCTTGCCCCTGTCTGTTCAGTCTCTCAGGTATTCACAGGGAATTCCTTTCTGAGGTGATGAGCAGCATGAGATCTTCCGTCACGCACTCTTACCGCTGCAACAGCAGCATGGAGCTTTCTGTCAGCTCTCGCTGACCCGGGGCCGTATCTGTATGTATCCTCCGCAGGTGCACTAACTAGACTAAGCCAAGGAAAATGCGTATGTTGTGCTTACATCGGAGGTGCCATAGGGCTGCTTTTGTATGGACGGGTACCTGTGGAGCATGAGACAGCACTGCGTCTGCGTAGGCACTTAAATCCTGAGAATACCACACTGGTGATGCTCTGACTTGCACACAGCATCCGTATTCCTCCTGGCCTTCATAAACACAACATGTTGAAAAATCCTTCTGTCTATCTGCATATACGACAAAAAAGGATACATAATATGTAAAAAGATTGTATAAGTGTTCATCTGTACATAAATACATATATATATATATACATGCCTGTCCTGTTGCAAACATTCGGACGTGTTTATGTGTAGAGAATTATGTAACTTGCCTTCAGGTGACAACAGATGGAGACTTCGATCCGGATAGACCCAGGCCACCTCGTCCTCTCGAGAATATTGTGAATCTAGACCCCGCGGCGACTTTTCTAGTACAACTTCCTCATGAGGTCCCCTCCCCTTCTCTATCCTTGCCGAGCACCTCTAGAGAAAATCCGAACAGAGAGGGAGGAAAAGCATCTGCAAGTGAAGGAAGTCCAACAGTAGGCAATGATAGAAAGACTGGTTCAGCTTTGCTTCGAAACGTAACAGGGCGAGAACATACCCAAAATGGAAGTGCCTATTATTCTCTCCATGATGAGCAAGTGCATGCCATCTCAAGAACGAGAGGCGAAGCAGAGAAACTCCTCCCGTTGTCTTACAAATTGGATTCTCCTTTAGACGAGGGTCTCTGCGACAGGGTAGGAGAAGAGAGTGAAGAAAGAAAACTTCCGGGCCATCTGACGCCTCTAGATGTGGAAGGAGCCCCAGGAGGTGCCTGGGTACGTGGCAAGTGGATGTCCGATGAAGAAATTGATAGGGCAATAGAAGAAGGAGAAGCGAAACTCCTTCCTATGGTCGGTAAGGTCAACTTCCACACGCTCTACGCCTGCTCAAATATCCCAGATGCTAACGCATGTATACATACAGCATAGAGATAGGTGTTTTTGTCCATCCGCTAAGCACAATACACGGCATAGGCCATCTTGTAAGTTCTACTTGAAGAGGATAATAGCTGTGTGCGTATCGGGATATGGCACAGGATGAGCTGTATAATTAAGTGAACACAGGTTTTCAGCTCCTCTCAAAAGGACTATACAGTACTTTATGTGCATGGACGGGAATTTTTTCAGCGACCAAGGCATTCCTGAGTGGGTGCCAATGTACCCATGTGGGTGCGGATGTTCTTCTGCGCTGTTGACACTTCCCGGAGGGCCAGAAATTCGTGTGAATACGTGTCTTGTCAGAAAGGAGATCGGTTGCTGCACTAGGGAAGGGGAAGCCAACCGATTCATGCAGTGCCATTTGTAGTAGACACTTTCAAGTTACTCTTCTTTACATAAGTGCAGATCTATCTGCGTCGGGGTGTATACGTGCGGGTACCTATTCTCTCGTCGTACTTGTTACAGATACAACCCATATATATATGTATATACCTTTCCAGCACAGATCGCTACATGATCCTAATCCAGATAAGAACTTCATAAGCTAAGAGAAGTGAGCCGAGACGAGGAACGGCTTTGTATTGGTATAGTTTTGCTGAGAATGATATACAACTTTATGTGCGCCACGTCCGTCCACGTCCACGACGGATATAGGACGAGTCCGGCGTATTGCGTACGCAGAACAATAATATTGTTATTAAGGGGAGCCTATAATCAGCATTCTGAGAGAAAAAAAGAGAGACAGACCACCTTTTTTCCACTTCTCAAGGACGGGCAAACCGCACGCACGGGGAAGAAGAGAGTTCGTAGTATTCCACGGCGTTCTTATTCACTTTTCTCCTTGCTACGGTTCAGAGGTTTGAGACCTCTTTCCGACTGCGTGTCAATACCCCAGCGGAGATGCATGAAGAGATCAATAAAGTCGCGGAGAAGGAGCGACTCCGAGCACAGATGAAGGAACACCCGCATCTCGCTGATGAAGTTATAGATAGGTAAGCCGAAGAGCCGGAGACAGAGGGGTAGCTCTCTTGTATTTCTTCCTCATTAGCATCATTTTGACATACTGGTGTCCCCCCCCCCTCCCCCAGAGGCAGCTCTCGGTCACGTCCTCGGATGGTATGTACACACGTTTCTTTGACGGCTAAGCCTTTGGAGCGTTTGCAACTTCGAGAACAAGCACACAAGGATTCCAGAAAGCGGAAAGAAACACGACGGAGAGTTCAGCTTCCCGCAGGTCTCTTTGACAATAAGACATCTCCGGAATTTGTCTGTGTGTATGTACAGACGGTGGTCTCCGTCTGTTTGAGTAGGTGTCCGCATGTAGGTAGTATTCAAAAGATTTATAGCTAGGACGTGCGTGAGGCTGTATATATTCACGTAACTAACCACATCCCTGTCCCTTCTGTAGCTGCATCTGCGTCTCTCCTTATTTGCGGCTTCGTATCATATCTGTATCTATTCACCTACTTAGAAAGCCTAACCATCTTCTACATGTGTACGTCTACATACCTTCGATTTCGTGCGCGTTGGAGCTCATACTCCCCCGTCTCTAGACGTTCCTAAGTAGATCCTTGCTATCTTCGGAAAGTCGTCTGCGACTCTGTCCCAGTGGACAGGAACGCATCTCTTCTTGTCTACGGCTTGAAGGGGCTGAAAAAGCTGACTACCTATCTCACAGTGTGCCTGGAGCCCGGCGAAACGAGTTCCGTGTTGGTGTCCTGCAGTAGACTCTGTCTCCATGTTATGTTAGCGGGTATTTGGAGTTGCAGAAAGTGAGTGGTGCGTCCCCGTGTAGCTTCGACAAGACGCCTTCGGGGAGGGCGTACTCGGTAGCACAAGGGACTAAAACAGACCGAATACAAAGAAACGTCTCGTACGTATTTGTGTCCATCGATGTTTGCATCTTCTCTTGTATCCTTCTTTATCGTGTATATGTATTACAGATGTACCTATTCGTCATCCTATCCATCTACCTATCTGCACATCCATGGAAAGTCAACTTTGCCTTGCTTTTCGTTTCTCTATTATCCTTACAGTATGGATGTGCATCAAATGAAAGACGAGCTGCGCTTAAGGGGATATCGCACGGGAGGCCCGATCGAGAGTGTCCGTCTTCGGTGAGGAAGGGAACCTGAAGAACACGGAAGGTGATACATCTCCTGAAGATGATTTCCTTTGCAACAGTCCTCGCCTGCAGTTTTCCTTTGCAACAGTCCTTGCCTGCGGTGTACCGTGCTTATCCTTCTTGAACAAGAGTGCAATCTACATGTCTAGAGGAGCTACATTCCACCGCAGTCGTCTGAACTCGCTTGCCTTTCATAAGGAGGATGGCAGACGCCGAAGCCTTATCTTGTGCTGGGTAGGATGTATACAGCGGATGTCTTATTCAAGGCAGGCGTCTACTGCATTCTTCTTTGTACACAGATCCCTTGTATTCTTCGTGAATCTTTCCTGCAAGCTATCCCGTATGCAGAGACACCTATCTGTACAATGTTATCTATGACAAGCTAAGTTATATGTATCGAGAATGGGTGGATCCTGTCTTGAGGGCGTGATGTGTATAGTATATTCTTTCCCTTTTGGTGCTCTCGTCGTAGATTGAAGCAGGCAGTTGTCGAAGGTCCCCGGACGTTTCAAGAGGGAACTCAAGACGATCTCCCTTCTGATACTCTTTCTCAGTCATTCATTCAGGATTCTCAGCACGCGTATCAGACTTACCGAGATGCTGTAAGGACGACTACCGAAACTCTTGACAATCTTCTCTGGATATGGCAGGAAAGGAAGAGCATGCTAAATCCTGAAGCCTTTCGTAGACTGTGGCTCCCCTCTTTCTCTTATTAAGAGCTGCTGTCTTTTCCTTCCATTACCAAGCCTGCATGCAGGGGGCCTACGTGCATGTCCCCAGGCTCCGTGCTTGTATGTACTGATATGCTATAAGCACGTATATTTCTAGGGCTTTTACGGAAGTCACAGCTCCTTTAGTTTTCCTTTCTTCGATTCAATATACTCAAGCGCGTTAGAAAATGACAATGACACGTCTTCGTTGCGTTGTCGAGTGTAGGTCTCGTTCCTAGACTTGTGTATGTACGTATGCTTTCTATGCCTACCTGTCTATACAGTTACGAATGTTCACGTACGTTGGACGGATCACCTCCGCATCTGGAAGAACACTGGCTGGCAAACGCGCCTAGCAAGCAGAATAGACACTCTACCTGAGTACGCTGAGAAAGAAACAACTTCTATTCTTGTTTTCCTCAATCCTCTTTCTTTCATCTCTCTGATGCTCTTCTCTCCCTTCTTACGGTCTTCTTCCAGCTTGAGGAAATCTCACAACCCGTGGCTAACCCCGAGGACCCCGCACAAGTTGTAAGGAGATGGATAGCAAGGACAGAATTGTTTAAAGCTGCTGATGATCCTGTAAGGGCGTGGTTTTTTTTGTTCCTTTCCCCTGTCTGTTTTCTTCTATTGTTTTCCGCACGTGCCTCGTTTTTTTTCAAGCGCTAATATAGCAGGAGAGACTCTGAAGGGCCGTCCGCACATTGGCTAGGTAATTCAAGTAGAACTCAAGTGCTTGAGTGGACTCATCAACAACAACGGCGCGATATTGTGAGCCCTGGACGAACACGCCCAGCAACCGCTCATCTATGTGCTAAATGCTGCATACGTTCAGTGCATGCCTATGTAGACACGGGTGTCTGTAAACTGATAGCCATGTCCAGAGATAAGACAGAAGGCATCGTACGTACGCTTGGAGGGGCGCTTCGAGACTTTTCCGGAACAGTCTGCTACCAATTATGTAGTGAAGCGCAGATGTAGAATGCAGATAATCCAGTACGTGGTGTAGACCGCATACAACACATATATACATACTTTTGCCTTCTCCCCTTATACATGGAGACCAAGTCTGTCTCACATCGTTCCCGCCGCTACGCTGATCCGCTTGAAACTCCTGGCTTGTGGCATGTGGAAGAGAAGGTGTCTGGAGTCTGACACGCATGTACATATCGGTGTACTTCCCTACCGCGCTGTCCACACACGTAGCTAATAGATACACACTGAGGTGTACGGACGCCTTTGTTCTTCATTTGCGCGTTCGTGCGTAACCGTTTTGTGTTTCCTAGGTGGGATACTTTCACTTGGATATGAATACGAGCAGCCAGCATGCAACTGCTCAAGACCTAGCTCAAATTCAGAAAGGGATGGACGAAAGAGAAGAAAGATTGTCAGAAGAAGAAAAACAAGAAATTTTTCAAAGACAGCGTCGTAAGCAAGAAGACCTCTATTGCATAGAGTCTCTTCTAGTCACCGCACTTACGTAAACTTCGTCTCATGCGTGCTTCTATCACTGTTGCCACTAGTCGTGTGCATGCACATCGGCGATGCTTTTCTAAGTAGATATTGGAGCTCGCGTCGCGGTCGATTTTGTACACGCTTGCGAACGAAGAATTTCCGTGGATATAGGGGCTGTCTTCACCACGTAAGCAGATAGAGAGAGAAACACGTACGTTGACAGGATAAACAGACAAGTGGATAGAGATATACACGGCTCTCTTCATAGCGTGCGTGCATTTGTTCGTTTGAAAAAAACAACCTAGCGTCTAAAGACACAAAACAGCGGCGGAACCGGAGCTGCTTTCTTCGCTGTCTGAGTTTTGCCAAAAAGCGGGACTCCGTGCAGCCTCACATGTTTTACCTTTTGCTTTCGTGACGCTCGGTGAATACATCTGATCAGCTCTGTCTCTCGTTCGACACATCTACCGGTGAGAGAAAAATGCTCACTTGTACGTGCACTGATAGAGGTATCTAGTCTGCTCACATCCAGGCAGGTGTGCCGAACTGTATACCTTCCGTACTGGATACCCGTGTATGTCTTTAGACACGATAGATACGCAAATCCATTGGTGGTCGTGTCACTCCAGGAGACTCCCCAGCATGACCCGGTGTTCGGGGACGTAATTCGGAGAGAAGGTTCTGCACGAAAAGAGTGCATGCGAGAAAGCAGTCTGATTCTCTATATGACTGCGTCCAGACGATCTGATGGCGGAGACCGTACCGAAGACCTTCCAGCCAAAAGACGAGGACGTTGTCGCCGAAGAAAATCCTACGACTGCAAAGAGCGAGTGGGACGTGAGTCTCCTGCCGTGCATGTGTATGTACACCAGCATTTCTATAGATAGGCTTCCGCGCGCGGAAACAATTACGCGACGGATATCTTTCCTCTCAGGCAAGTACGACAACAATGGGGGTAGCCGAGAGATATTTGAGAAAGTCCCATTGTTTGCCGGTTGTATGGCTTTGAGCCTGAAAAAAGACAGAGGGTGGACAGGTTCAGCGTATCATTCCTTGGCAAAGCGGATGTTTCTGTTGAGGTAGCTACAATATTGTGTCTTTATACACGCGTTCACTGCGTGAAAAATGAAAAGTAGCACGTGCCGTTCTCTTTCATTCTGCAAGCTGTTTACAAGGTCTCCTTTCTTTAGCTTTCTCACTCGTAGATCGAAGGGGCACTTCTCTTCTTTCTTTCAACTCACCCACTCAATATGCGCGCTAAGAAAAGGAATTATGTCTGCCACCGATCTATCGAAGCCTTTCATTTCCCTTTGCAATTTCTCTTCTCGCAGCATCTGACAGTTGAAGAACGGAAGCGCCTCTACCTTCTGGGCAATCCCAACAGTATTATCGATGAAACTGTCCATGTAGGGATATTGCCTCACCAGATAAGGTTTCTCCTTGCAGTTTATCTCGTCGTACAGCACTTTTCTGTCTGCTCTCTTTTCCCCCAGTACTACACTAATATACAAGCACCAAGATACAGATATGTATACAGGATAAGAGACCAAGACAAAACTAACGGGCTTGTGGGTGAGAGGACTGAAGAGCGTTTCCCGTTCTCTCTATCGATCAGAGCACTCAACGTCGGTGTACCCTCGGCTAACATCAGAGATCTTGTTGGACTGTTGTAGGCTTGCCCTTTGTCGGGTGAGAAATCGCTCTCAAGGGCACGTGGAGACACATCGGAGGCTTCCTTGCATTTGGAGGACGTTAATCTGATAGAACAGACAATCGTTTCCGTCCCTATTCCCAGTACAAAAGTGACGCACGAACTGCGGAAAGGTATTGAAGTGTGAACACGAGCGACTTACATTCTACACTGCGACCTGATTGTTTTGTACCGCGGTGTAACCATTTTCGGTTGAACTGGACAGGGTACTGGTATTGGCTCGGTTTGAACAGAATCACATAAAAGTATATATATACATGTAAGAATTTGCACATGTATATATGTGTGCTTAACAAGTACGATCAGCCTACGTGAGATTCTAAAGGAACTACTTTATGCGGGTGGTGAGAAGTACCAGTTGCACATGTGTGTCTCGTGTGAACCATCCAGCGTTATGCCACTCTACACATCCCGTCGTACCCTCATCCATCCATAGAGACAACGATGTAAGAGCATCAAGGCTTTTCTTGAGCGGTTTGCGTATGATGTAGAGAAGGACTTTTTCTCTTTTTTGTATCTAGCTGCAACGCGGTACTACCGAGCCGTGGGGACGAGCCCCCGTTGGCCAAAGAGACACTACGCAGAATCATTCTAAAGTGCTTGCTGGGGAGAGATGCAGTGCCTGCCAGGCCTTTCTTTTATTCGGGCGTCCTCTGTTGTGCTTCTCCATCTGTGTGCTCGAAGAGTCTAGCAGAGGCATTCGCCGTGCCTGAAGATTTCATCGGAGACTTCTTGTGTCGGCAAGGCATGGTAGACCCTCCAATACCTGTCGATGTGCCTCTACGAGAACTTGCAGACCCAGCGGCTGTGTGGAATCTGATTGAATATCTACAGCTACAAGACCCGGCAAGAATACATGACATGTAAGAGAGAACTCGGGCAGAAAAGAGCGGAGAGGAAGAGAGATCAGACACAGGGGACAGAAGCAACGTGAGAGGCTTTAGAAAAGTCTGAAATGCAACTGGAAAGAACCATTGCTTTTGTCTTTTTTCCGCATGGGAGTAAACTCGGCCTCGCGCAGTGCGTGTACAGCTCGTCTGTCCTGCTGGCGAGGACCTCTTGCGGGTAGTACTGGAGATGCAAGAGAGGGGTTGCACACATACAAGAAGCGACGGAAAAAGCGACTTCCTTTCGTCCGGAGAACCGCTTTGTATACATATATCCATATATAGTGACGGCAGTTGCTCACACATATGCGTGCAGAGACGTATCACCTGGTCACGTACTCGTCCTGAGTACACCTGTGCATGCCGGAACGGTACCGAGTTGCCCTACGCACAACAACATGCAAAAATATAAAGACCTGGGATTACACTGGTACACGACATATGCGGAGTCCCGAGATACACAGACGTCTGCTGAGTACAGACATGGGCCGGGTAGCCAGACGCCACGCTAGGGCTTACCGTGCTAACACGGTGGTGGCGGCGCGCTCTGCGGGTAAAAGAAACATCAGGGACAAGATTGCTTCGAAGTGTGAGCTGTGTATGGACAGGTATCCCATGGATACAATAGAACACATCGCGGAAGATTTCAACTGTCCGGTGCAGCGAGTCCTCGATGCATGCGACGCTTTGCGCATCAAGTAAGCGACAACAAAGTAGAGCTTTCGTGAGTACGCCTGTCGAACTCTAGATGGGTGACGGTCATCGGTGATGTCGGACACGCAGGGTAGCTCAGAATCCTGGTTCATCTATCTAATTGAGTGTATGTATATATTTATTTACGTGCGTATACACAGGTGTGTCGGCGCTCGTGCATACCGTACTCAACACTGGTAAATGCACAGTTAGGTGGGAGTGCAGGTATGCACAGCCGCTCCATGTGCTTACATACGTCCATACATGCATATGCTCCGTGGGCACGACCAAGGCGGGCTGTACGTATGTATCCTCCTATAGGAAAGGCAGGAAGGAACTGTGCCTCGCGTAGAGATGACGAAGAGGACTTCTGACGATCTATGTGTTTGTGTGGCCCTCAAGGGCTAGCTACACTTCCGCACAAGCAAGTGTACACCTGAATCTACGCGGATACTCAGTGGGGGGGGGATTAATACAAAAATCTCTACGTGCTGTCGAACACACGATCACGAGATTGAAAGTGCGCGACGGATCGTTTCGGACAGCGGAAATTGTGAGGGCCGGATAGCGATAGCTCCGTAAGCACTTGGACCACATCCGGACTTCTTTGGTCTTCTCATATATCCACGAACGTCTCCCTTACCCAGCACATGTAGGGGAATCTCGTTGTGCTACCTTCTTCCTCGTCTGTTGCTCGGCTTTTGTTACACGCTCCTACGCGATAGGATTTCGGTTCCAGCTTCACGCTGAACTTCATACTGTGGTACTTGCAACTATGTTCAGTTTTTTTTTTTTTTTAGATCAACATGAATCAAGTAAGACCCTCCTCGTCTTACCTATTGTCACCATCAGTTGAGAAGCCAAGCAGGCCTAGAGTTCCCTTTGTGTGTGTAACAGTAACGTCATCGGTATGTATGTCTTAGTGCAGAAGCTAGGAAGTTGACAGTGATGTAACTTGCGTGAGCGTGAATGGGATCCGATTCGTTGAAAAAAAAGGAAAGAATGTTCTCTTTGAGTGTTCTTTCTTCTTCTCTTGCCCCTCTCCTCGACAGACTACCTTTTGGAGTGTCGTCACGCGTGAATGTAGACTGCTATGGAGCTCTCACCAAACTCCTCGACAAAATGCTTTTCCCCACCAAGACCGATGACCCTGGCGACGAGGGAAGAAGAACCGAGGAGATTTCTCCTGATTAAAACGCTCGTTCACCATGGATGTCACTGAGGACAGGCGTGCCTTTTCCCACAACCAGGACGTCTGTTCAGGGCGAAGTTGAAGAACGTTTTTGCTATTCTCGTAGAAAAGGCAATAAATCTTCTATGCAAGACACTTTCCCTTCCTAAGAGACGAGGGGAGAAAAACTGTTCAATGAAAGTCTTCTTTGAAAAAGAGGATCCTCATCTCGGTAGCGGAGAGTGACGAATCCAGCTCCTTTCGCTAGGCTTTCAAGTTTGTCAAAGAAAGTAAGTTATCGTTCTGATGTCATTACCATTTTGCAAAGTCTTGTCCGAGTGCCACTTTCTGTACAGTAGAAACGAGGTGACGAACAGATCAACAGAGAGCTACGCGTTTGCAGCGACAGGCCTATGTGCTCTTCTGTTTCCCCTCGTGTCAACAACCACTTCCTTTGTATGCACCGTACACCGAATATCCACCTTTTACTCAAGTAACCACTTCGTCTTGTCGCCCTCGCTTTTTGCGTCTCTGTATTTAGAGCTGAATCTTGCCTCGGAGAGAGGTAGCTCCAACACGTCTAGCCGCTCTGCGCGCGGGGAAAGGAACAACGGGAACGGGATTTCTCAGTCTTTCTCAGGGTGAATGCATCTATGTTGTAGTGTTGATTAGCAGGTGTTTTTGATGTGCCAGCGATGGCCTCATGCTTGGCTACCCCCGTACAGCTTCGCCTTACCACTCGGCCGAGGGAACACAAGAACGCTCGCGAGTTCTCCCTCATGAAGAAATTGAAGAGGGCACCCCTGTTGCCAAAAACCCTGACTGATTTCCTTTCTCTCTTTATCTGAAATTCCTAAACAGAATGATTGCATCTTGGACAAGCCTGACGGATAGCCTTAAAGGTGACCCTTAGCGATACAAAGGACGGGTGGTGCGTCTTATCCACGTGGAGAAGGCTGCCACAACTTGGCTATTTCCTTATGCGATGAGCAGCAGCTCACACACACAATCGCAACCCAGGGGCGTTTCCTTTCCATCATAACCCTTTCTTTTGCTTAATATTTGCACCTGTTGTCTGTACTTCTCTACGTCTGGTCAAAACTAACCAACCAGACAACCGTATGCGAAAGAATGGGTGGGAGAGTGAGAGAAAGAACAACAAACAAGAGCTTATGACAGTGAGTGCCGAAACTTTCAGCTTGAAAAAAATCCCGTATCCCAGTTAAGTAAGAACGAGTCTATCGTCCATCACTTCACGTGAAGCCCCACCGCTCTGCTCACCTCGTCGTACAGGGTAAGTGCCACACAGGGAAACAAAAAAGTGTACACACGGCGAGATCAAGTGTGACTGAGTACACCCTCTCTCCTCTCCATTTTCGGTCACAAAAAGACTCAGCGTACTCCATGATGAAGTACTGCTCCTGCTGCTCCTCCTTTCTCCTTCCCTCTTTTTGAGCTTGCACCATGCAAGAGCTCCTGTTATTTCAGCGACATTAGTATATATGAAATGAGTACGCAAACATGCATATACGTGTATACCGATATGCATATATACATACGAGAAGAAAAAACGACTCAGACCCATAGATGAAAACGACCGAACTTCCGGCTTTTCTTCTCGGGCCCCTCATATACCCGGCGAGACGTGAAAAAAAGAGAAAAACAACAGGCAGAACTGATCCCGTATTGTCAAGCGCATGCGATGTGTCTTGATACCTCTTAGACTGTGATCGAGTTTTTCGATGACAGGACAAAATCGTTGTCGTCTTGCAGCGTATAGACGACAGATCCGATGCCGCTCTCATCTCCGCATGGATGGAGACTCACAATCGACCCTACAAGACGTGAGTAGGCATGCATTCATCATATATTACTACTAGTACTACATATCCGTCCACCGTCATCTCTACGAGACATGCACATAGCACGGTACACTCCCTTCACACAGACAAGAAGCCGACGCAGTACTTGCATGAGCGCAAGAAGTACAAGATACGTACACACCCATGCAGGCATTTCAAAGGCGAGGGGACATCGTCAACGACAAAAAAGCGAACCAGAATCAACAGAAGACATTGAGGAACCTCCATAAACCTTACCTGCTGAAGGGAGTTTCTTGAGGTGATTTCAAACACATAGAATGAAATGACACGGCTCACTCGATGTGCATGCAGTCGGTCCTCCTTCTCTCCCTTCCTCCTCTTCCCCATTCTCGCCCCCCCCGGTGTCGAGGAAGTCGCCAGCAGATAAGAATCACAACTGAAGATTGTACGCTCATTACCTGCATACATGTATATGCATACTTGTACATATACACACACGTAGAAGTAATGACTACATACATCATGTGATGCAAAGTACGGAAGTTAATGCAAAGAACGACGAGACTGTTCAAACACGAGACAACACGGATTGATTCGCCACTCCAACAGGCATTGCTCTACTACGCCCCACAACGCTCACTCTTCTTCGAAGACAAGACGACGGGAGAGGCAACCCCCAACACGGGTGTGCGGCAATCACTGTCAGCACACGGACTACACCTAACTCCACGTCATCCATCATGCATCCAGTCTCCCTTCCTTTCTTTTGACCAATAAGCAGAACTGCCAGACTATCAACGTCGGGCAGTCTCTTTTTCTTTTAACACACAGGAGAGACTGTAACCCCTCCGAGATCACACACGAAAGATGTGAGCAAAATCCGGCGTAACCCGTCTGGGACTGCTGGTCTAGTCTGCACACCCCTCTCTCTTCTCCCTTCCAAGAAGGAAGTCAACACAGTATATAATTGAAGCCGCCTCATAAACACCCAACAGAAGATCTCAAAAAGAGCCTTCAGCCATGAGAATGGGAAAGCATTTTCGCGTGTGTATTGTATGGTCACCAACAGCAAAATGCATATACTGCGTGTCACGAAATCTTACCAGGAAAAAAACAGCATGACATGATGATGCATGTAATCACCGATTTCTGTATGCTAAAAATGTTAAGCACGGCTATGCAGTGCAGTACCGTAGGAGGTGTGAAAGCACATGTGGACCCATAAAGATGCGTACGTATTCACTCATTATGGAAATACGCGTGTGGATGTGCGCATGGTGTACATGCACCCATCATCTTATGCATGAAAGCTGATACAGCTCAACCCGAGTCGCTTTTCCAAAACAAAAGAAAAAGAACCAAAAGGATCCCAGTAGAACCAACTCTCCAATGAAGGCTCTAAAGACAAAGCAGTCTTCAACCTTCCTCCCGCTTCCCCCCTCCCCCCCCTCGTCTCGGTTTTCTTATACCTTTCAGAGCCTCAAGAAGGCCTCCTCGTCAACAGTACACCGTAGGGAGGCCCTCTCATGGTTGTCACATCCAACTGTTGCCACTACCTCTCTGACCAGCACACATCTTTCGACCTTCTTTTCCTTTTAACCCCCCGGTCTTGAGAATTTTGGTTGACTGGTTATCTTTCACGGACAGGGTGAACGAACGAACGCACAATCTCTCTGATCCGAAAAGAAGACCAGAAGACCCCACAGCTTCCCATACTCCACGCTAGTTAGTTGTTAGGATGTTACCCCTGAAAGTGACAGAGGATTCTTTGCTTCCCTCCCCCACTGTCCTCTTACTTTGTCTCCTTCATCAGCTTCGCCCCCCTTCCTTCCTCCCGTTCTACTTCGCCAGCTTCAACTGTCTACGACTTCAAAACACTTCAATCGCCGTGGTTGGAAAATGTTCGGTGCCCAGCCAGACATTCGGTTCATTTCGACGGCAAGGTATGACGGGAGGAAAGCCTCCCGACTTCTCATTACCTGTAATAGCCGGATTGCGGGGTTCAGACAGAGGTACCAACCACATGAGCAAGCCGGACGGAAGAATGAAAGAAACATCGACTTCATCGCAACATACTGGAAAGCCTTCATAACAGCGAAAGCTCATGTCTGTTAGTTATCTTCGTGTCCCCCAACCCCTTCCCCTCCCCCGCTGCACACCTGCTGCAGTCCTCTCTTTACTCCTATCTCTTCAGACTGTGTTTGGAGAATCCTGATGTCATGCTTATCATATATCATCGAAATCGTCTGCCACTTGTAGAGCTTCTTCTTCGTCAAGATAATAACCCCTTTCGATATCAGGTTTCTTCTTCGGTTCCACCATGACAGTGGCCGACGCGCCCCAGCCTTCAGCAGAAGCAGGCCCCCAGCCCAGCCCTCCTCCTCCACTCCCGCTGAAATTGACTGATCCCCACGCGCCTCCTTGCCCCGCCCCGGCCGCTGTCAAACCGGGCCCCACAGAAAACATTGATCCTTCAATGGTTGCTGCCGTAGCAGATTCGAACCCCTGTATCTCTTTTTCTGAGAAGTCGTCTCTACTATGCATTTCAAATACTCCCCCCTCGGGTTCCTTATACCCTGAACGGCTTTCTGTTTCTGTCAGGGTAGCAAAGGAGCCGTCTGTTCTTGTGCCTCGCAACTTTTCTCCAACGCGGAGAGAAGACTCTGAAGTAACTTCATTTCCATCTGAGAAGCTTCGGTGCTCTGCGGGTAGTGCACCTCCAGCTGAAGGCTTGCGAACATCACCCACTACTTGCTCACTACCAAGCGTCGGCACCTCTGCTGATATCCCATCCAAAGGCAAGAAGACACCTCCCACTTGTTGCTCTTGTGCATCTAAGCCCGAATCACCCCACGCCACTGCACTTCCTGACGGCGCAGGAGGTACTCTTGACTCCGTCTCAACACCAGGGAGAGGGGGAGACGTTGTGACAACTGTTACAGGAGACGGGGGTGGAGTCGACAGCGTTGGGCTGACAGGAACTTCTGCGGGCTGAGCATCCAGAGATCTTGGAGAGCGAGAGGACTTTGTTCTTCCTGCAACACGTTTCTTCGCTCCTGCTCCCCCTTTGGGGGGAGTCCTGGAAGAGGTAGTAGGACTGCCCGTAGTCGTAGTTGTGCTTGTCCCTGCGACACTCGAACGTTTCCGTCTTTTCTTCTTTGACGGCGGTGAAGTCATCGTCTCTTTCCCTACCCCGCCCTTACGGACGTGTTTCTTACTTTCTAAGCTAACATCGCCCTCATCAACCAAGACTGTTGCCGTTGATACGCCCCCTTTTTTCCCCCTGTCATCTCTCTTTAAACTCACGTGCTGTTGCTCATGTGTTGCAGAAGTATCTCCACTAGGTGCAGAAGTTTGCTGTCCTGTCGCTACGACAGCGGACCCAAGAACACCTGATCGCTTACGTTTCGCACTTCCTGCTCCCGGTTTCTTGCTTCCTCCTTCGTGTACTTTCTTCTGTTCCGCTGCAGAGGTAAGAGTCTTCGCTTGTTGTTGTTGTTGCTCTTGATGATATCCTGAATCACCATTTCCTCCGAACTCTGTTCTGTCTCCAACAAATGGAGGTATCATCTCAAATCCCCATTCCGACTGCATGATCCCAACTGGATTCTTACGCGTGCTTTCCGTCTCGACGTCTTTTCTTTCGGCCTTTTTCTCTCGACTTTTTGACGAAGCAGAGACAGGAGAGCGAGACCGTAAGTCATGAAGTGCGGCAAAAGCATCGTTCTTTCCTCCCTTGACCATTGCTACAGACGCAAGTGTAGGATTTCTTTCTTTAGCTAACTCAAGACTTCCTTCAATCTGAAGAGTAAGCTGAAAAAGGGACTTGAAGAGAGAAACAGTCTCTGGAGTGCTTTCAATCAAGCCTCCCATACCAACCGACTTTCTCACATCAATTGAGATCTCTCCTTCTTCGTTTTCCTGAGATTGTTGTAAGTATTCAACGGGTAATTGAGATTGATCGACAACGTCCAAAAGAGCGGACGTATCCAAAGACCCTTGTAATAGAAACCTACCACCTTTGTTCTGTGCTACAGCAGCTTGAATCAAGCGTGCGCTATCCGGGTGTCCCCTCCCCGTGACTGGGTTACGGTGAGGGTGAAAGAGAAAGTGATCAAGGATAGAAAGAAGCTGGAGGACAATAGGAGGAGCATTGAGAAGAATCACATTCTCGCAGTATGCTGGGATGAAGAAAAGGCTCCGAAGATATTGCCATTGGGGGCTATTGACAAAAGCTAGGACTTGTGATTGCGGTTGTTTATGTAATGTTGCGACTCCCACTGGAGTCAGGGCGCTTCGTATAAAAGACGCAATGTTCTCAAGATCGATCACAAGGAGAAAACGACAAGGTCCTTCTTCTCCACCTTTTTCACCTTGAGCGCATGTCTGGAGGGAAGAAGACAAAACAACAGCAAGGAAGAAATTGTGAAAGAAAAAACAGGGGGAGAATAAAACGACTGTCTTCTCTACAAAGAGATAAGGGGGCCTCCGCTGCCTCTTTCACATACCTTACACACGGGTATTCTGTACTTCTTGCGGGAATACCATGTAGAGAGGAGAGGGCCGAAATGGAAGTCAACGTACACCACACACTTACTCCTGGGTCTGCATATGTAAAGTACAGGGTGTACCGCGTTACCGTGTCTTCTTCACACACGGACGGTGACGAAGAATGCCTTTTGCTACAAAAAGACAAGTCGGCAAAGTTGAACGCACCGGAAAAGCTGAGCCATGGCAAACACATCATGATAGCCGAGAAGTATATAATCACACATCCTCGAACACGTAAGCTCACTCGCCACGATGAGGTGCATGATACTGTGCCGACAGAAAGATGTCTATACACCAGAGCCGTCTTTCTACGGACGTACACGCACATACAGTGTAGTAGACCTACAGAGAGTATGCTGGACCTGGCACATGCAGAACCGATAAATACAAAAAACACACCCATGTATCTCTTTCAACACGAATTGAATATATACATACGATACATACATAGGCGAAGAAGGTCAGGCTCATCATCAGACAATACCTTCTTCGAGAATGTCTCGACTGCTTTTGAACGTACTTGCTGTACAACCTTCTGTAACAAGAAAGCATCGACGAGAAGATCTCTGGAAGGAACATAAGATTCGTTCGCAGATTCTGTTGGGAGGCGTCGATAGATCACAACTGATCCCTTCTTCGAGCGGCCATGTATACACGCTGGATATAATTGAAGATGTCTTTCAAATCCCCTAGCAATCATCTTCAAATCATCATCGGAAAAAGGCAATACCGGCGGAGAAGGCGTCGCGATAGACGCGGAATCATGATTGCCGCCTAGAGCGAAAGAAGACCCAGACACAGCAAGTGAAACGCCTTCTGAGACTAGAAAAACACACGCAAAACAATCGCACAAAACAGCGACACCAAGATGACCGGCTGGCCTCTCATTCAGGTACAAGCAGTAGTCAGCACGGGAATGTAGGGATTTCCGCAGGTTACGCCTGAGTGAATCTGTGCGCCTTCTGACCTTAGACAGCCTGGGCGAGAAATTTGCTTTATTGAGAAACAATAGCGCGAAGAGTGACTCGAGGAGATGATGTCTTGTGCGGCTTACAAAGTGTAAACAGTCTACCAGTATCTGAGGGGCGAGCAATTCGAATGCAACACTTGAGACAAGAACACCTAGATACAACCAAGACTACGGCGGTCATGGTAGCTTAACGAGGCAGGCTCTCTTCGCCGCCTTCTGAGATGAAACAGTCCCTTTGACCAGAACCCAGCAAGCGCGCCGCCAGAGGACATGGGAATTATAGGAGGAGATATACATACATGGTCTCCGTGACCCTGTATGTAGAGACACGACCTTTCCTCAAAAAAGTTATCCGAAACCTCGCCTAGTTTAGAGGGAAAAAATGAGCCACCCACTTCCTGTGAATCACCGAACAAAGAAATGTACTACTTGATGGCGTGCACGACTGATTCAAGCAGAGCTCTCCTCTACTTTTCTCACTACAGGGGTATCTTAAAAAGTAGGAAACACGGAGAACACGCGCATGCTTCTGCTGTCCCGTGACCCACAGATCCCGTACCAGGAGCGGCTAGCACTTCTAACCAGGGAGCCCCAGACCGCTGAGCTGATTCTTGTTTTCTCTCTTGACACTCAGGGACCACAGCAAAAACAAGAAGCAGAAGGAGAAAATGTCGCAACACGGTCACCCTCAATTGTCCGCCTGGTCTCCGCGACACATCGCATCGATCCAGGGGCAAGAGGAGGGGACTTGCAAACTTCCACCCAGAGGCGGTAGCTCTGCAGGCCGGAAAATAGCTCAGCCTCTCCCGGTGGCGCGCCCGCGCACATACTCCAGGGAGACAGCAAAAAGCCCAGGTCTCCATGCGCATGTTAGGAGCTCTTTTATGACCCTCCATGACGATCTACACTAACCAGACACGTGGTGGCCCGACCAAATGACAACGCGGGCGCACCCACGATGGCTAGTAGGACATGGGCTCTAGAAAAGGACAGGCACCACGAGACAGCTGATATGAAGGGCCCACCTCGGAGCGAAAGAGAAATCCGAAAATAAAGGAGCCAAAAACAAAGCAAATGGCATCGGGACTTGGTTCAACATCTCAACTGTATGCTACAGGGCTTAGGGTGCACGGCGCGAGGTTAGCACGGGAACTCCGATGGGCGAAGCGGAGCAGCCGTCCTAACCGTCTTGCATGTTCTCAGAATGGGAGATGCCGCTCCGCCTATGGATGAAGAAAGACTTTCCGGGGCGAAAACAGAGGCATAAGGCCGTTTTCTTTAAAGAACTCTCCAAGTGGCCAGAGCTTCTCGCGCCCACCGCAGCCGGGCGAGGCGGGAGCGGAGCAAGAGCGTTTATGTGCCAGAAACCATCATACCGCATGACCGACTGAGCGGTCTATCCGTTCGCCGCCCAACCATTCATCACGAAAAGGAATCGGCCGCCGCGCCAGCGCGGAGCCGTAGCTGTGAAAAGCCGCTAACTTCTGTTCCAAACCGGGGAGACTCAGTCCGCTACCAAACAGCAGTGAAGGAGAGTGAGTAACCTCCGCCGCCACCCCCGGAACCAGAGAAAAACACGTACTGAGCTGGAGCTCTGCCAGGGCGACGCAGCACGCGAAAAAAAGATGCGGAGAGTGAACCTGGAGCACGCACGACAGCGCTGAGAGAGCCTGGAGGCGAGCTCGGGGCGTCAGATGCCGCGGACATTCCACAACACGGACGCCCAGCGATGATGGAGAGACACTAACAGAAAAAACCCGCCGAGGAAAGACAAAAAAGAAAAACAGTGGCATGCACAGAGTAGTAAACTCAGGAAGGAACGAGTGCCGCTGCGCGGCGCCCTGTGGGTTAAATAGTAATTCTTTCTGAGGCGGCCGCGACGCGGACAATCCGGAATCCGGGACACGTACCCAGAAACCCAACAAATTAGAAGTCGGGCGGGAGTCGATCGGACACCGCAGAAATCTCCGGTGCGCGCTAGAACCGGTAACTCATTCGAAAGGGACAACGGGCCCTGAAAGCCCTCTAGCCCCAGATTGAAAAGGGCAACAGATGTAATCAGCGCCCCAGCGTCATCCACCACAAGTAGACAGGCGTGGACTCGATTATAAACCGGCATCAGTGGTTCAGCCACCGCGGCTGCTAGCATCTGAGACCGGCCAAACCGCTTTTAGTCCGTTCTCGGGCGTGGTTGCCAGAGGGAGGAAAGACCTGCGGAGCACTCGAAAACCCAGCGACGTCTTGCTTCAACCCTACTGGAAATCTCTATTAGCCAGCAGAGCGACTGCATATTCAGATGTTCGCCCGCCCGCTCCCCAGTAACCCCCATCGTGTTCCCCCGAGCAGAACAGTTGTTCGCTGTGCGGGGTAGCTGCCCCCGATCAACCGACAAAGCGCAGTCGGTGAATTCCTCTACTAGCTGCCGAAATCTGTCGGGTAGATTATTAGCCTGTTGCGGCAAGTTCCTCGAGTTCCTGAGCCCTGGAGACGCCCCGAGAAGGCCCCTGCGCCTGCGCCTGCCCCCTCGAATGCCACGCGGAGATACCGGGTGACACGAGATTGCTGGACCAGCTGGCACGTACTAAAAGTGTATAGCTGCAGTAAGAGTGTGTAGTCCCTTGTGTAGCTTTCGGAGTGCGCACTCATTGCCCGACTGCAGCACTTTGTGTTTACCGGTGCTTGACGGGAGCGAGAGCGGCGCTTCTGTCGTGAGCGAGCCATCATCTCCGGCTCAGTTCTACCACTGAGAGGCTCGCGTTGTCACTCCGAAGGGGGAGTCGGCCCGACTGCTGGGCTAGCGGCAGTGCAGACGGTCCCGGCGTCTGGGCCCGCTGTGCGCCTGTGCTGAAGTGCTTATCGGCTTCCAGTCATACTGAAGGGACCGAACGGTTCAATGTGAGGTGAGCGTAACTGAGCTAGTACCTGGAGTTCAGGAGGGCATGCCCAACAACAGTTCTAGTTCGTCTTCGCTCCTAGCTGTAACGCCCTCGCTACGAGTCTGCGCCGGCGCCCTGTGTGCCGCCGCCTGTAGTGCGTGCCGTGCCGCGCGGTAAACGACCGCCGATGAGCCTACTGCGCGTCTCTGTCGTTGCCTGTGACACGTGTTGTGCTTTGGTGACAACACAGAAAGATATTGTGGCCTCCATTATACGTGGTAGCACCGCATGGTTCCGGCA
>NW_027155242.1:0-205 GCF_002600585.1 Cystoisospora suis | reverse complement strand
TTGATCCGACCGCCTGACCAGCTACGTCACCCCTGACAGCCGGCCCCTCCAGCCGCTCCATCCAAACCTCCTCGACTAACTCCTCGAACTGGCTTCCCAAACTAATTTTCTGGCCCTCTTTTCCCCAAATTTCTATGTGTTGAAGTTCTTTAATGAAAGGTTGACCGTCTTCGGGTCTCCTGCTGTGGGTATTCGGGCGGATTGG
>NW_027155241.1:1256-1521 GCF_002600585.1 Cystoisospora suis | reverse complement strand
AAGTACCTTTCCGTTGAGACTGATTAATCTTCTTCCTAGCTTCCGTCTTTGGAGGATTCTTCCTCCCTGTAGATTGAGCCTTTACATTCTTATACTTCTCCCCTTGTCCTGATGCACACTCGAATGATGTTTTACTGAGTGGGGTAGATTCATTCTTCCCTTCCTTAAGGTCCCCTCGTCGTATTACTCTCTGTGTTGCCCCCGTCCAACTTCGTAACACATCATTTTTCCCCAGATCAACGAATTCTCCCTTCTGTTCACAGGA
>NW_027155241.1:0-1022 GCF_002600585.1 Cystoisospora suis | reverse complement strand
TCGCTCCAATTCCTGTCGAGTTCGTTTATGAGGCAGAGCTAACCTTTCGACCCAAGGCCTCATAATGACTAGTTTAGCATAATCCTCTTCCGTTACATCTGAAACGAATTCCCTTTCACATCCCCTAACTCCTTCTGTTGGTCTTATCTTCTTCTCCTGTCTCTGGTGCACCTTAAGAAGTGTCGGCCTGACCCTTTTACGTTGAACGGAATTCCCCCAAATCACTTTCTCGGTAAATCCCTGAACTTCGGCTCGATTGGGAGTAGGTGACGTAATGTATCTTGTTGAATTGAATAAAGCGGTGGGTGCTAGTGTCGTCTTCAACGTCGAATGGCTCCCTTCCGTCGCCCTCCAAAGCTGTCGGAGGTCCCTTTCGACCATAACCGTCACTTCCTGAAGAAAATCCCTAAACTCTGCTCCGATCCCCTGAAGTTTCCTCCACACATTCGTTCCTAAAGCCTTTACCAATGACCCGAAAAGAAAAGCACCCTGAATCCCGTACTGAAAACTGCTCCTCAAACACTTTCGGGAGCTTAAAATGGCTACTTGGAGGAGTCGATTTCTCGACTGGCTCCATGTTGACCGGTTCTCATCCCGTCGGTCGAAGTCACCGGTTCCCTCTCTTAACGGTCGAAAAGGAAAAACCTTCCCTGACCTAACATCATCCTGACTTACGGCATTCAAAAGACTGGCCTCATTCCTTATCCCTACACTCTCACCATTGCTCATACTAGCCACCCATTCGTTCTCACTCGACCCGTCGGAGGCGCCCGAAGTCGATTGTCGGTTGACTCGGTCCGCTCTCCCCCGGACCATAGGCGGGTCGGGTCTTGATCCGGCCGCCTGACCAGCTACGTCACCCTTAACAGCCGGCCCCTCCAGCTGCTCCATCCAAACCTCCTTAGCCAGGTTCTCGAACTGGCTTCCCAAACTAATTTCCTGGCCCTCTTTTCCCCAAATTTCTGTGTGTCGGAGTTCTTTAATGAAAGGCTGACCGTCTTCGGGTCTCCTTCCGTGGGTAT
>NW_027155240.1:0-226 GCF_002600585.1 Cystoisospora suis | reverse complement strand
TCACCCTTAACAGCCGGCCCCTCCAGCCGCTCCATCCAAACCTCCTCTACTAACTCCTTGAACTGGCTTCCCAAACTAATTTTTTGCCCCTCTTTTCCCCCAAATTTTTATGTGTTGAAGTTCTTTAATGAAAGGCTGACCGTCTTCGGGTCTCCTTCCGTGGGTATTCGGGCGGATTGGTTTACGGAGAGCGACCGGGTGACCGCTTCCGAGCGTTTGTCGACCC
>NW_027155239.1:500-1000 GCF_002600585.1 Cystoisospora suis | reverse complement strand
CCCCTCCAGCTGCTCCACCCAAACCTCCTCTACTAACTCCTCGAACTGGCTTCCCAAACTAATTTTCTGGCCCTCTTTTCCCCAAATTTCTATGTGTCGAAGTTCTTCATTGAAAGGTTGA
The DNA here is from genome assembly GCF_002600585.1 of Cystoisospora suis. Lineage (NCBI taxonomy): Eukaryota > Apicomplexa > Conoidasida > Eucoccidiorida > Sarcocystidae > Cystoisospora > Cystoisospora suis. The sequence goes on along the minus strand of NW_027155239.1, from coordinate 879 downwards.
CCGTCTTCGGGTCTCCTTCCGTGGGTATTCGGGCGGATTGGTTTACGGAGAGCGACCGGGTGACCGCTTCCGAGCGTTTGTCGACCCTGACTCGACTCTCCCAGCGATTCCCTTTCTTTTAATTCTTCCTCCTAACGCCTCCTTACTCTAAAATTTTCCCCTGACGCTACTAATTCTTCCTCTCTGAATTCTTCCTTGGTCTGTCGCTCCTTCTTTGGGTCATTAGTGGCCCTTTTTCCTTCCTCCTTGCTAGTTTCGGCCTTCCCCGGGCCATCCTCCGACCCTCCCAAAGGTTTATTTTGTTCCCGAATTTCTTCCTGATCCCTTCTTATGGTTTTCTCTTGTGGTTCCATCTCTAAACTTTCCTTCCGGAAGACGA
>NW_027155239.1:0-125 GCF_002600585.1 Cystoisospora suis | reverse complement strand
GTTCCACTACCTGGGTGAGTTTGGGTCGTTTCCGTACCTCCGGGTCTATCTTTTCGGTAAGTCTCTCAGTGATTCCTTGTTTCAGGTTGTTCTGTGGATTCCCGAATGCACAGGGGTTACCGACA
>NW_027155238.1:0-265 GCF_002600585.1 Cystoisospora suis | reverse complement strand
CTTTTCGGGCCATTTCTAAAGGCCTTAGGAACGAATGTGTGGAGGAAACTTCAGGGGATCGGAGCGGAATTTAGGGATTTTTTCCAAGAATTGTCGGATATGGTTGGGAGGGACCTCCGACAGTTTTGGAGAGCGACGGATGGGAGCCACTCGACGTTGAGCACGACTCCAGGACCCACCGCTTTAGTCAACTCGACAAGGTACGTTAAGGCACTTACCTTCAATCGAGCCAAAGGTCGGGAAGATCCAGGAAAAGGGACTTGGG
>NW_027155237.1:0-10049 GCF_002600585.1 Cystoisospora suis | reverse complement strand
TGGGGGGTAGGGGGAGGCTCGGGGGGAGGGAGAACAAGCGGTTCAAATCAGTTCATACCTATTGTGCCTGTAGAATCTTTTTCTTTTCATCGTCGTTTTTCTGGAGAGGCATCATCCGTATCTCAGACTATCATACCTCCAGTTTCAAGGAACTCATACTGCTGTGGAGGATCAAACTCTCCTATTCTTTCCTCTCGGTTGTCACGTGGAAATTCTCAGTCACATCACACAGATGCATCAATTTCTTCTTTGTCTCGGCGTGAAGCAGAGTCGTCGTCTTCTTCCTCCTCCTCTTCGGCTTCGCCTCCTCTTCCTCCTTCAGCTGCAAGTGCTCCTGCGACATTCGATTCAGATACGTGGACTCTCGATAGAAGTCGGAATGCTAAGGGGGGGGGAGGTGCGGGGACGAAGCTGATACGATGTCCTTCTGATGGCGATGGAGGGAATCATCCACGTCAGAGCTTTCCTTCTTCAGACAAAGAAGTACCTCCAACTGTCTCTGCGACCAGCGTTGATAAATCTTCTACAAGTCCCGTGACAGGAGAGAGTTCTGGTCAGTCAGGAGAGAAGAAAGGAAAGGAGAAAGGAACGATAAGTGGAGGATTCTCAAAGAGGTTTGGAGAGGGGGGAGAGGGAGAAGGCCAGAAACATAAAGGAGATGGTCGATCAGGTGTCTCTTCTTCGGACATTTCGGTGATACCTACATCAACCAAAACCAGGGAGGGAGAAGGTGGGACAGTTCAAGGCTCACGAGGAGGTGGTGTACCTACAGAACAGGATCTAGTTTCAGATGGGAGAGGAAAAAGCCGGAAAGGCCTTACTGACGCTGACGGCGACGATGAGGAAGAAGAAGATGTGACTATGACCCCTCCTCCTAGAGACACGACATGGTCTCGCAGATCTTCATTCAAAGATAGAGTTGTTAAAAGCCATTCAGGAGCAGGTGAAGGCTTTGGAGAGAGTAGCATGGACAATTCGAGACTTCCGCCAGAAAAAGAAGAGACTACACGGAGCAGTTCTTTTATCTCAGACTCTCTACCGAAGAAGAGCCATGAGCCAGGAGAAGAAGGAGCAGGAGGGGGAGAACAAGACGGTGACGAGAGAAATGAAGATGAAGAGATGAAGAACAAAAGAAAGAAAGCAATAGAAAGCGCTTACGATAGCTCAAGGGTCTGGCCTCAAGCAGAATGCTACTGGGGGTACTTACGATGTCTCCTCGCTGTTAGCTATCGGGATCGCTTCAACTGCGATGACCTTGAGATGAAAACGGTGGATTCCTGCTGGAATCTTATTCTCCTCGTTCGTGAAGTTATACGGTAAAGCCTTTTTCACACCGATGAAAAAGCCTACGTAGATAGATAGATAGATAGATTTGTTGGGCGGGTAGAGAGAAAGGAGAGGAGGGAGGGAAAAGGCCGGGGACTTGTGTGTGTCTGATCTTTGTGTAGCTAGAGACTTTCTTAGCATGACAGGAGATAAGATGTATGACCCTAGGGGACACTTCTGATACACATCAATTGTGAGGAAGGATCTGAGTAGAACAAACCTAGTGGAGCCGTAGGTATAGATAGACGTTTTCCAGTATGAATGTGCATTCCCAGGCATGTAGACAGTGTCTGTACATAGATCTATGGATGCATCGGTGAACGGTATAGTGAGGGAGCAGGAGAGGACTTTTGTGTTTCTTCTTCATACGTACCTAAGAAATTCATAGGGGAGCGGTCAGAGTGTTGTTTGTCTGTCGAAAATCCCTCTCGGACAATGGTCATGTAAAAGAGATAGGTGTAGCGGTCTAGGAATTGGAGGAAGTCTATTCTTACTCGAGAATCTGTTGTCTTAGTAGAGACGCACTCAGCTACATACCCTCCGGCGTCGACTCTCTGGCAGATGCCTCTGCCGTAGATCACGCGTGGAGCGAGCGAACATGTGTGTGTGTGGTTCTTCTGTTGTTGACTAAAGGGTTTAGGATCAGTGCGAAGATACCTGTAGGTGGGGTGGGCAGAAACAGTGAGTGTTCTATTATCTCTATCTTGGCTCGGTGCGTCTTGCTTTTGCTCAGAACGGGAACTAATTCTTTGGAGACGGCAAGGCGAAGAGACGAGCTTCTTAGTAAACCCTCTTCTTCTTCATCGTCTTCTTCTGGGGCTTCCAAATCATCAGCTGCGACTCCAACCGTCACAGCAGGAGGTGGAGGAGGAGGAAGTGCATGGAGTAGTAGTAGTAGCAGCAGCGGCAATAGTGGTGGTAGTAGTAGTAGTAATACGACAGCTAGTAGCAGTACTCATAGTGCTACTAGTAATAATAGTAATAACAACAGTAGCAGTGGTGGGATCTCTGACATCTCTCCTGCTGGACCTCTTCCGTCTTCTGCAGAGAAGGGAGGCGGAGGAGCAGGATTTCACATTAAGGTTCGTCTGTCAGTATCACGTCTATCTTCTTCTCATTTAGTAGTCACTCTTCCTAACTTGTTTCCTGGAATGGAGAAGATGTCGACTGGCCACGCCAAGCTGTTGAGTAGATTCTTCTTGATCTTTCTTCTGGGTTCCCTTTATTATATCTTTCTCTTGTTTTTCTTTCTTCTCTTAGACCTCGTGTGATATACATGGCGGAATGCTATTTTAACCATTCGTTGATATCGCACATTGAGAGTCGTCTCTGTATCTATGAAAATCTTTCTTAACAATGCCACCACTTTTTATATACGGTACCTCACACTATTGTTCCATAGCGCTTGTGGGTATCAAAGAGAGATCCTTTTGAGGGAAGATAAGTACTGTTCTCCTTGCCTTTCAAAGAGAGGTATATCGTGACGAAGGAGAGGAAAAGGAGCAGGGAGAAATGAATAAGAAGGAAGATCATGGAGGAAGGGAGGGAGGAAGTGCTGTGGGGGTAGTGCGTGTATTGATGGAGTCAAAAGGCTTGCGTGGAAGATCAGGCAACATTCTTTCTTCTCCTAAGTATTGTTTGTCATACACATTCTTCTTCATGACTCTTTTGTCCGAATCGCTATATGCATAGATCGATAGATTCAAATCATGCATGTACCACTTACATTGGAAGCTCTTCTCAGATCAGTTGGTCCGTCGTCTTGTTGGCTGCTAGTAATTCTACTACTATCATAAGGTGCGTAAGCGTTTCCTTAGCCGTCGAGTTCTTTGTCGCTTCTTTTCTCCAAGAATGAAGAACAACAGACACTCGAAGACTATGAGTGGCTGTGTATGTATCGTCCGTCCGTTCTTTAATGATCGACTTCTGCCTGACGATTCTCTCATCGACATCTCCTCTATATCTCTTCATCTTCCTCCTTCCCGTACATGATGCCCATCATTCTTCTTCTTCTTCTTCTGCTTTCTCCTCTGCTCTCCGTTTCTTTCTTTTCTCTTTCCCTCAGTCAAGTAACGACCTTCTGGATGTGTGCATCATTTGCATGCATCCAGTTTTCCTTCAAGCCGTCGCAGAATCTTTAGCTCTGTCTTTCTATCGCCCCGATTTCCATCCTCTTATCTTCCGAAACCAGGAACGGATCTGGCGAGCTTTCGCTGTATTAGGTAAGTAGGCGTCGGTGATCGTCTATGAATGATTCTTTCGCATCTGTGTGAAGCATGAAAGAGAGTTTAAGATTCACGATGATGGTATAAAAGAAGATGGGGTCCTTGTCTCTCCTTTTTTCTCTCCGTCATTGTTCTTCTCTTCAACCTTCACTCCCACCCAGCATAACAAAAAGTCTTTCTTTCTCGTCTAACGGGAAAGAAAGATGACTTCTTCTTTTCTTTTATTCTCATTTTTCTTCTTGATTCTTCTCCAGTTTCACCTCTCTCCGCATGCAAAAAACACAGTCTCTCTCTTTCACCTATCCACTTCGTCTTTCTTCTCTTCTCTTGTTTTTCTCGTACAAAGAGAATGACAACGACCGCATGCGAGCTTTCTTATCTTCCTTTCCTACATGTGTCTGGGTGTACGTACGGCCGTAGTCCTTTTCTTCTTGATCTCTTCTCTACTCACCGTGGCCACTCAGGTAACGACGATATGACGGGGGAGACACGTTTGCAGGAAGAAAGGTGTGGAGAAGCCATGCGTAGTTAGAGATGGATAGTCGAATTCATATACCAGGGAAAAGATATGAAATGGCGAGAGTAGGCATGAACTTCGTCTGATTGGTATAAATGTGCTTAGATCTATGTGTTTGTTTCCTATAGGTCTTTCAGCACCCTATGTTGGATTGACGAAGTACTTACTAGAGTCGCGCCCGTCTGTATCATGTCCTACTCCTGCTACAACTGCTACCTCTACAGCCTATCCCTCATTACCTTTTCCTTCCAGCTCACCTTCGACTGCCTCCACGTCGTTAGCGTCCTCGGATGTGTCCATGGTTTCTTCTCCCGCTCTGCCTGCACCTGGTTCTTCAAGTGTATGTACACCGGGGCCATGTGGTAGTGGGGCTGTCGGTTCTTTTGACACGCCCACTAGTTCACAGCATCAGGCTTCAACAGGAATCAAGAAAGAAGAGAGGGGTGTGTCCTCCTCTTCCAATTGTAGAGGCTTCTTGACTCTGAAAGGAACACCTCACAGTCTTTCTTCTTCTACGTGGAAAGAAACAGAGAAATCCTCGACTGCAAGTACTGTCGACGTCAGTTCACCGGTAGACATGGAACCAAGCCGACTGGGTGAGAGCGACCAAGCTCGTCCTACGGAAGCAACACCACAAGCCCCTTCTTCCTCTGTAGCGTCTAATGTGAATCCTCCCAGTTGTTCTCCTTTCAGACTACCTTGCGGCACTGTTGGAGGAATCACAGGAGACAAGAAGTCTTCGTCATCTGTCCTTACATCCGAGCGCAGAGTGACGACTCTTGCAGTTGGATTTCCACCTTGTCCTCCTGCAGGTGCTGTATGTACACCGTCGACAGGGGGGAGTGGCTGGCCACAGAGAGCGACACAGCACCTAACAGCTGCTGAGTCTGTCCCCTCTCGTGCAAGCGTCAGGCGTCAAGGGGTTTCTACTAGCTCAGGAGAGATTTTTCGTTCCAACTCTATTCCCTGCAAAACTCCGAATGAGGAACAACAGCAACAGCACCAGAAAAGAAGAAAGGGAGGTGGCGGATTGGATATTCCGTTATCGAAGCTCATTGCGTATGCGGCAGGTAGTAGTGTCAGTACAGGGAGTCTTGGGTCCTCAGGTGTCTGTACGCCTTGCGGAGCAACAACCACAACACGCGGGGGAAATGAGATATCTCCACATTTGCTTCAATCTCGTGATACGAACAGCCGCACACCGTTTCCTACTTCTCAACATGTCATAGAAGGAGGCGTAGGAGGAACATCTCATCACCGGACAGGTAGTATGTATTGGAGATCTTTAACAGATCTCACAAGTACCCATTCTTTTGTTTCTGCGTATCTTCCAACGTTTCACAATGAGCTGTATGGGCAGTGTACACAAAGTCTCCAAGGCTTTTTCGATCTCTCTCGAGACCTAGCAGCCGTCGCACAAGCTGTCTCGGCAAGTTCAGCCGATGGGAGCTGTTCTGCTTCAGCGATAGAAGCAGCACTCTCAGCTGCTATCTCTGAATCGACTTCTTCGTTCTCAACTATTGAACCAGACCTCGGGGAGACCTCAAGGAGTATCTGTTCGTCATCTAAGAGATCCGGAGGCTTTGATACTCAAGCAACCTCTCCGTTTTCATCTTCTTCTAGATCTTCTTCTCTTTACGAAGAGAACGCGAATGAAGTCCTTCTTTTTGATCAGAAACAACAGCAGCAACGTTCACGGCATCTGCCGAGATTGAAAGAAAAACTCAAGAAGTTAGCCAGGGATGCTGTAAGTATCTGTTGGCCTCCCTCAGCGGCAAGTCATAGTAGTCCATTATCCTCGTCATCGTCAGTCTCGTCACACTCTCAAGAAGCAAGCCTTTTCTTACCCCCATCATCGGAAGGTTTCTCCGTTCATTCCTACTCCACACCATCGTCTTTATGTAATAGAACGATAAATCATGGAGGAGATCCTCAGTCGATCTCCTCTACCACCTGGTTGTCTTTACCATCCGATTGCTTCTCCGCGATTATCAATGCATTGAACTCAGTATCTTTCGCTTCTTCTTCTGCTCCCATCTCGTCGTCTTCATCTTCCTTCACCTCCTCTTCTTTACAGCAACAGCATGGAGAAATGAGAGGCGGGCATTCCCATCAACATCACCAGCCTACCTCTGGGGGAGGGATAGTCAGAGAACTAGGAGCCGGGATGGAAGGCGTTTCAGGCTCGATGCCATCTTCTTCGCTATTCTCATCAGGAGAAGGAGAACTTCTCTCAGTGAGTACTCTAAGGAAAGGTCATTGTGGAGCAGAGGCGAGTGGATCTGACGGTGGGATAGGTAGAGGAGGAATGCAGCAAGATAGCGTGGAACAAGTCAGGAGTTCTCTAGGTGGTGATAATAGTCATACTCATCATTCTTCTCCTGTGGAAATGAAGAAGATAAGAACGAGTGCTTCTTTCGCTTCTACTTCGTCTTCTCTGCGAACGAGGGGGGGGGGAAGTCGAGTGGAAGATCGTACGGATGATGGTCTCTCAGAGGTGGAAAGAGATAAAACTGAGGCAGTCCCCACGCAAAGTCGCGAGGTGAAAGATGCTGACGCACTTCCTCATGCCTCCGGTCCCCATAGAACGCCATCAGCAGCAGGTGGATCATTTGGAGTTGCTTTGTCTTCAAACAATAATACCTTTCAGGGTCCTACAGGAGGGGGAGGTCGAAGCTCTTCTTCCTCTTCCTCTTTCATCTCCTTTCCTACATCCTCGAAGCCTGAATGCTCACAGACTCCTTATTCTACTCCAACAGCGCCTGTCATGGGAGGAGGTGGAGGAGGAGAGGGAAGTAAAAACAGTAGCAGTACTGGCGCTGGAGGAGGCGGGGGAAATCCGTCGAATCTAAGCGGTGGAGGGACATCGTCGTCGTCCTCATTGTCAGGGGGATCGACTTCACTTGGAGGTCTTGCGGCATTCTGTTCAAGATTTCGTGCAGCTGTAGAGCAGTGTGGAGACGAGGGAATCTGTCAGAGATTGCTTGTCGCAGGAAGGACAGAAGTTGTCTTAGCACGACTGGTAATACAGTCACTGTATTCGGTGGGCGGGATGATTTCAGACAGGCTCTCATCAGCTTGTGGTAGTTGTTTTCACTCACTGCAGTGTGAGTGTACAAGGATATATGGTATTCTTTGTTTCGTTTCGAGTCAGAACCATGTCTATCTATGAAGAGGCGTACAGATGATATGAACAGGTCGATTGTGTTCTTCTTTGACAGCTGTTGCTGTCTTGTCACGGGTTCCTCGCAGTCTATTGTTTTTCTCAGACGTACATCCCTACATACGTCATTCATACATTCATATCCGAGTATATCTATTCTGCTTGTAGCTTTTCTGGATGGTTTCCTCGTATGTGTCACCGTGTACGCCTTCTCCCTCTCCTTGGGAGGGAGAAGCTCTTCTCGGCATCCAACGCGGCGCCGATGGTGTCTCTCTTCTGTTCAGCTTCGTCTCTGTCATTTGCAATGTCGTTCACGCCAGGGCGTAGACGAGAAGACTGCTGAGACGTAGGCGCTGTGCATCTACCATCAAGGTCTCTCTCTGTCTGTTAGCTCGCTCGGGTGGTCCCGCGCGACGACCCTGTCACTCACCTGTGTTTCTTGTGAATCTTATCTGTTGGAATGCTTTGGCTTCTGTCGCTTTGTTAAGCCTCCTTTCTTCCACTCTAACCTCGTCCCTGCTCTCCTCTCCGTCTCTTCCTGTGAGCATCCCTTCTTTGTCAGCTTGGGGGGGGTCTGTAGACGAATAACAACTGCACAACTCGCGTTTTGCCTTTCGAACTATTTCTTTCTTGCTGATATCACGAGATGCGCATCTTGTTGGTGTGTCTTTGAATTTTCTTTTGTCTGCAGATTCTGACATCTCTCCTTCCCCTTACATCAACAATTGAGGCGTTTCGTCCTCTGCATCATAGTATTCTTCGAAGTATATCCCATCAAGCCCATGCTCTTGTTCTACTTTCTTCTTCAACAGAGGAGTTGCTCGACCTCGGCAGACGGGGTAGTGGAAGATCTTGTTCTCAGGATCACAAACTTTCTCTGTCTAAGACAGGTGAGGCAGATCCGGCTTCATTGAGAAGGCCTGTGAAAGAGCAAGAAGAGAGTGGAGAGACAGGAGAGACGCAACCACTCGTGGCCGAGTCTGGAGCCTCAAAAGCTAAAGGGGAAGAAGGAGATTTGTCCGGAAAGCTGTCGAGAAAGAATTCTATTACAGCAGGCGGAGGAGGAGGAGGAGAAGACGGACTAGGAGGGAGGGTCGATGTGTCTCCGTCGTTGTCGTCATCTTCTTCTTTCTCTTCACATGGAAAGAATGCTGTAGCTACACCGCGTGTTGTTTGTGGAGGAGGAAGTGAAGGAGGTGGAGAAGGAGCTGGAGGACAAGGTGGTGCTGGTGGCATAGGGCGACCAAGGGATTTTCTACAGAACCAAGGGCAGTTAGACTGGTTGTTTGCAATGAGTCTGAAGTGTTTTGTGAGACTTGCTGTCACCCCGCAGGGTACCCAGTACGTCGAGGTAAAGAATCATTTTGCTTGCCCATATTATACGAGGGACAGCAAGGAATACAGGCAGTGTTTAAGAGCGCGCAAGGCACACTCGATGCTTTCCTGTCTGCATCGTCTTCATGTGTTTGAAAGGAAATATAGATATATAGATAGATAGATAGATCCTTCTCACTGGATAGATAGGCGTATATCTATACATGTGTGTTTAGGCCGTGAAGGCGTCCAAGCCTTTACAAAGGCCAGATCACCTGGGTGTCGATGGCATTGTGATGGGTATGTGTATGTGTTAATAAGACGGTGCTCCATGGACATATGCCTGCCTCTATGCGTATGAATATATGTGAGAACAGACACATACACGGCTAGTCATATCACACGGCACCGCACGTTCTCAGGAAGCTTTTCTCCTCTTCTTGTTTCCAGTTGCGATCTGGGCAGGTAAGAGAGAATGTCCATTCAAGCTTTTCATTCTCCCTTTTCTACAGAAGCTGACAAGATCCTTCAGTTGAGGGTAGATGTGCATTTCATAGATTAAGTCGCTCCCCCTTCATCGTCATAGAAACAGTTATGACGGCGCTAGATGTTCCTTTCTTTAGATAGCAAGCATGTGGTCGAGAATCCGTCCGCACAGAGGATAAGAGCCGACGTGAAGTACTCTATATCTTTTCGTTCAGGTGAGAGACGCTCTCCTTCATATACTCTTTGCTTCAACACTCTTCCCTCTGACACGTGCTCCTCTTTTGGGTTTCTATTGGCGTGGCAGGCGTTTCTCTATATCTACGGAGAAAGATATAGAGGGAAAAAGGTCTTGTTGTGTGGATTAATAAGAGATTCGATTGATGTTTTCACTGGCAGAGAAGAGAAGAAGTAAATGGTTAGTTGGGAGTATCTGCGACTGTTTTCCATGCTGCTGTGTCAGTTCGAAATAGTGTATATGTGTAGAGGGGAGTGGTGCGTAAAGGTCTGTGTGCTTTCCTCTGATGATGTGTGTACGTCTTAACGCAGGATAATGGCCTTGTTCGTGTAAGTCTGCCTGAGAGTCCTCTGTCAGGGGGAGGAAGTGGAGGAGGAATCGGAGAGACCGCGTTTCTCGCTTCTGCAAGTGGAACGTCTTTACAGCCGAGTGTCTTGATGGAGATCACAAAGATTCTCAATCTCCTTGCTAGTATTGATACCCTCTTTCTTCAGTATTTTGTTGAGCTTCTCAAAGTAAGGCTTAACAACTGAAGTCCACAGGATAAGCGAAGCTTAGACTTCTTTTTCTTTCCCATCCCCTGTTCGTCTCCTTACGACAGCAAGCAGCATGTCTGACATGTATTGTAGTCCTATATCGATACGACGACTGTATTCTGCATTCGATGTATATCTGATGTAACCAGCTGAAAGCGAGTCTACACAGTCTCTTTGTAGACCAGCATACGATACCTGAGTGTTGTTCTCGATCCACTCACGGTCCCTCGCCGTCCCCCCCCCCCCC
>NW_027155236.1:890-24973 GCF_002600585.1 Cystoisospora suis | reverse complement strand
GTTATCCGGTATATCAGTTTTCTTTTGTATGTGGAATGATCTTACTCAATGAGAAGAAGAAACTGCTTGATTTTTCTCAGCAGAGGGATATCTAACAGAGAGCATCGAGGTGCTTCTCCTTCGTCGATGGCTAGAGTCGATTCAACTGGTCCGGGGAATGGAACAAGACCACTACTATCATCAAGATTCGCAAGTGAACACCCCCCTGAGCTTCCGCATGCATTATTTTCTCCTCCTCCTTGATAGGATAGGAGGTTCTCGGCCAAGACTCTCTCGCTCTTGAAACAAGAGATCGATGGAAGTTCCTCCTGCTGGAGTTGTATTGGAGGTAGGTGCTTCTGCTGGCACCGAAGGAAATTGACCTGGAGATTCCAAGGGTTCACACCAAGAAAGACTAGGACAACAAGAACGTGCGATGGCGTGAGGCGGAAGTGAAGATACACTCGCCTTCAACCACATGGGTGAGGTGCTCATATAGCCAAATCAAACATCCATCTATTCAAAGATAGATAGATAGATNNAACCCCAAATAGATTAAAGATAGATAGATTAAAGATAGATAGATAGATACGAGTATGTAAGAAGTCAAAGGAGTCTAGAGATGTGTACATGTAGGCATATGTGTGTATGTAGGCAGGTCCGCATGTATGTATATGCAGTGTATGTACGTGTGGATGCATGCATATGTATGTATAGATGTGTATGTACATCCCCGCAGGTCCAGTGAACAGAGGTCGCCTTCCATAGATCTACATATAGATATTGATGTACACAGGTCTGCGGAAAGTCGAAGACAAGAGTGTATGCATGGTTCTGTGCACAACTACTTGTCCTCCCCGTCATGCTCTTCCCTCACGACTGAGACTTCTCCATCCAATTCTAAACCTAAAGCTCCCGAAAGAAAGCCGATGCGGTCTCTCTCCCTGCATGTACCTACCTGCTCTGTGCGTTTCAATATAAGGCGATCACAGCATGTCAGGACCCTCTTCATGAGTCCCTTTCCTGTCATGTCACTGTCTTCTCTTTCTTCTTCATATCCATTCATTCCCTCCGACGACTTCCTTTTCTCTGTACTTCTCTCGTGAAGGAGAGATGCGATAGGTCGCGTCCGTGTCTTGTTGCTTTCTCTCCTGTCTATCGAAGCTTGGATTCCCTCTTCTTGAAATGGAAGTCCCCTCTGCTGAGACGTTCGTCCCATACGCCGAGGAGGAGAAGAACAGAAAGAAGAAGAAGAAGAAGAAGGGAGAGAATAACACTTATTCCTGATAACATATGCCGTCTGCATGAGTAGTTGGAGATAAGCGTCCAACTGTAACTTCAGGTGTTGTATCTGAGGGGGAGAGAATCCATTCATAAGAGGCTTTCTTTGAGCATCCGGGAATTCACAATTTTCTCTTGTTCTCCTGTCTCCATCCATTTTGCGGTTTTCTCTTCTCTTCTTTGCTTCACAAGAGAAATCCGTCTGTGGCAAGAAGAATGCACCTGTACTATGCGTCTCTCCAAATCTTCTTCTTTCTTCTCTACTTCTCTCAGTTTCGAGCTCCTTTTCCTTTCCTCCATCTGAATAGTTCAAGTGACGCCCTATTGCCTCCTGAAGCTGAGGAACTAGATGTGATACATGATGGAGAGGAAAAGGAAGAGGAGGCGGATGAGAAGTTAAAGAAGACGCAGAAGAGATAAAGAGGCCTGCTAAACCCCCTTTCTGCTTCGTCAAGTTGCCCTCATGGAAAGAGAAAGAAGAAGATGAAGCGGGTGAAAAGAAATGTCTATATCCTATACGATGACTTCGATTCCTACTACTACTACTACCGTTACCACCTCTGCCTCCCCGTTGTCGGGGCATCCGTCCACAGATGGCTTTCTTTTTCTTCTTCTGTACGTCAAGAGAAGGAGAAGAAGAAGAACAGAGAGTTGGTCTTCTTCTCTCCTGTGTGGCGATTGTGGTCACCCGAGGATCTCCTCCTTGATCTTGGGAATCGCCTCTGGCTGTGGGGACCTCCTGTGTCATGCGACTTCGATAAGATGAAGCGGAGAGAAGAAGAGAAGAAGAAGAAGAAGAAGAAGGCGATGAACAAGAGGAGAGAAGTGCAGAGAGATTTTTGTGAGCTTCTCTCTCCACTTGGTCTAACGTTGAAGTATCTTCTTTCCTCTCATCTAACGACCTTATTCCTTCTGTCCTGTCAGGAGAAGAGGAAGAAGAGAGTTTCTGTTTCTTGCTTGATCTTCGTATGTTGGTAGATGAAGGAAGAAAAGATTCTTCAGGACCTCTTTCTTCTTTTCCTTCTTCACTAGAGCTTCTATCCCTACCGCCATCGCATGACGGAGAACGGGAGGCTCGGCCTGAAGATTTACTTCTCTTCCGTGTGAAGGAGAAAGGAGAAGGACTCCCGACCGAACACTTAGAGAGATTCCCACCAACTGTCGGCAAAGGAAAAGAAGAAGAAGATGATGAGGGTGAAGAAGTCTGCTGCTTATTCATGTCTGTCTTGTCATCTGTATCCATTCGAGAAGGAGGGATCATAACTGTTGAAGATATGCTGGCGCTGCTTCTTCCGGGATCTTGACTGGGCTTTCCTTGTTCTTTCATTCTTCGTAGATCTCTGGCTCTTTTCCGGGTGTCTGTACACTCCAGTGCAAACTCTGTTGAAGGGTGCTCCTCCTCTGATTCCGGAGGTGATGAATCTTGACTATCCTGGTCCTTTTCACGGAGGAGGCCAGGGGGACTTGAACTCTCTGCTCCTTCGCGCTCTTTACATGCATATCGACGTCTAGGGAATTTGAAACGTAAAGGAGTTAACGGATCGACTTCTTCTACATATTCATCGTCCTCATCTTCTTCCTCTCTATCTTCTTCTTCTTCATCTTCGCCTTCATCGTCCTCGTCTGTAGGGTCAGAAAGAGAGTAGTCACTGTCGTCTTCTCCATCCATATCAGATAGGTCTCCAGCTAGTAAGCGCTGCATGAGTAACAAGCCAAACCCAGAAGTAGCAGAGCCCGAAGAAGAAGAAGAAGAGCTTCCAGGAGGGTGTGAAGGAAAGTCAAGACGACTGAGGTGAGGTAGACACGGAGGAGAAGGAGAAGACGATGAAGAAGGAGATGGCGTGGAAAGGTGAAGGGGAGAGGGAGACGAAGAGGATAGCGAAGGAGAAGTGTACGTTGTTGGAGATATGTGAGTTTTGGCTATCCATAGATGTTCATGTTTTCCTTGTTCTCGGTCTTCACCGTCTTCTTCTTCTCCTCCTCTTCTTCCCTCTTCTCCATCTGTCTTTTTCAACTTCTCTTCTCTCAGTGGAAGATGGTCTCTCTGTCTCTTCCGTTCTCTCTCTCCTAAAGATGTCTCCTGGGGAGTTTTCTCCGTGGAAAGGAGACCTCCTCTCTTCATCTCTGTCAGGAGTGACGAGGCATTTCCTTCGAGACATGAAGAAGATGCATAGCTCGGGGGTTCTACTTCTATAGGATTAGACTCCCTCGGTAGAAGAATACGAGATACTCCGCAGCCCTCATATCGTCTTCTCAAAGATTCTCCCGGTTGACTGAGGGATTTCTCTTCTTGTTTTCTTCTTGCTCCTCTTCTTCTTTTCTTCTTCTTCTTCATCCTCCTCCTTCCTGGAGATGAATCTTTCTGAGATGCTTTGAACTGCGGACTTGGATTTCTTGAAAGCTTCGTCATTTGATCTCCTTCTTTCTCCATGTAAGCTTCTTCTTGTTGCTGTTCATCGTCTGATCCTTCCTCGTCTTCCTCTTCCTCTCTGCTAGAAGATGTCAATACAAACTCTTCATCGTCACTTTCATCTTTCCATTGATTCAAAAGATCTCCTATCGTTGTCGTTCTTGTCTTCTCATCATCTTCTTGGCTCGTTCTCTTCTCCTCCCTACCAAGGAAGATCTCCTCATCGGTCTCTGCTATCTTATCGTCTTTCTTATTCTCTTCTTCTTGAGAGACTAAAGCCGCTTCAGCAGAATTCTTTTCCTCCTTTCCCTGGTGCTCTCGTCGATTACACAAAGAAGATCCTCCTTCAACTCTCTTGATGCCAAGACGTGGGGGCTCTCTTGAACCAGAAGGAGAAGGACCTTGTCTCTTCATGTCTTCCCTCTCTCTCTCAGTTTCTTCTTTTCCCTTAGCTACCGTATCCACCTCCTCTCTTCTTCTTTCTGCCGAAAAAGACCTTTTCTTCTCGTCGCTTTCTCTTTCTTCTTCTTCTACGGAAATGTGTAACTCTTCTTTTTCATCTTGTCCTTGAGGTATGGCTTCATTAGTATGACGTGACGGGCAGCCCACCCCCCTGTCTTCTCCTCCTCCGCCTAAACGATGACTGAATTCTGAGGCTTTAGGAGAAGAATATGGTCGCTCCCGTCTCTCTTCTTCTTCTATCTCAGACTTATCAACATGCATTTCCTTGTTTCTTGAGGAAGTCCGCATGAAGCTAAGATGACCGTCACTACCATCTTCTCCTTCAACCCGTCCCTTTGTTGTGGATGGATTCTCTTTCTCTCCTCTCATTTCTTTTCTTTTCATCGATGAGCTATCCTCTATAGAAAGAAGAGAGCGGCAGCCTTCATGCGGAGAATCACTACTATCCCCCGCAAAAGACTGGTCGCAGGGAAGGAATGAAAGAGAGGTAGACATACTCGTCTTTCCTATCTTTTCAAGTAAAGAGGAAATCTCTTCTTCTTCTTTTTCGTTTTCTTCTTCACAACGCGAGAATGAGAAAGAGGGGGCAAGAGATAGTCTGTCACGACGAAGATGAGGAAGCTGCTGGTCTACTCGATTGCAAAAAGATGACGAGAAGAATGACAAGCTATCAGAAGGCTCTACCGTTGCTCTGCCGGGTTCTCTTGGAAAAGAATCTTTCCTTTCATGTGCAGCTAGTATCTCTCTTTCTAAGAGTGGATCTCTTTCTTCACCTATATCCTTCTCTTTAACCAGACTAAGACCGGTACTGCTTGTCTGCTGGTGTGGATGTGAGGGTGCCTTCACGTCATCACACAATGGATCTTCATAGTGCTCCTTTCCACCTTTCTTCTCCTTTGCATCTCCTGCTGTCGCTTGGTGGTTTTCTTTCTCATCCTCTTTGATCTCATACCTCCCTTCATGTAAGAATGAGGAGTTCTTCTCTTCTATCCTCCTCTGCAAGATCGCTTCAGCATCACGAACTTCAGAGACTCGCTGCAAGAAGAGGCTATCCGCTTGTCGTGTGGTGGAAGACGAAAAATCTGATGAGAGTGAAAAGAAGGATTTCTCTTCTTGATGTGACTGAGTATAAGACGAGAGAGGAGATTTAGGATTGTGTTTATGTCGATCTTTTCTTTCCTTTTCATTCTGATTGATCTGACTAAACGAAGAAGGATCGAGAGAAGAGCTGTCTCCTTCTTCTTCTTGTTTCTGTTGTTCTTCTCCTCTGTGTTGATTCTGAGTGAAGTTCACCCCACACTTTACCTCTTCATTCTCTGTCACGCTGCCTTGCATCCACCCCGTAGAATGTGTAGGAGAAGTTCTTCTCATAAACACTTTCGTGCTTCCCTCTTCTTGTTCCTTTCTTCCATTATCGAATCTTCCTTCTATCTGTGAAGGAATCTCTGCAGAAGGTTCAGAAGAACCTTGTTGTGCTTCTTCTCCCTGTCGGTCTTCTCTTTCATGAAATCTAAGAGACGACGAAGAAGAAACTTGCCAGCAACCTAGACTGCTCCCCTCCTGGCATGGAACAGATGGTAGAAGAGATGGTGCTCCTCTCCTAGGGCCGAGCTCATATGACGTGTCGCCACTCGATGAAGCAATGAAAGGATGAAAAGAAAAAGAAGAAGATGAAGAGGAAAAAGAAGAAGAAGAAGATGTCGAAGGCAATGAGCGGAGAGGAAGGGAGACGGATGATGATGATGATGAGGACGAGACTGTCTCTGTTCTTTGGAGAGATGGTGGCGCGTTAGCATCTTGAGATAAGAAAGGAATCTCATGAAGTGAAGTGGCTTCTTGTAAGAGACTAGAGACACTCTCAGGAGGAAGAGAACTTGAGGGACAAGGAGGAGGAAGAGGAGAACAAGGAAGAGCAAGCGTCTCTTGTTCTTCTCTTGAAGAAATCTCCTTTGGTGTCATATTGAGACAATATGAAGCATGATGTCTCTGTGATCCTTCTACCCCGGAATACAATGGCCCGACTTGGTTTGCTTGGGGAAGAAGAAAACTCGGCGAATCTTTCTCTATTTCCTTCTGAGTAGAGGTGAGACAGTCCTGACCGGGAGAAGAAGAAAGAAGGGTCTTCATGTTCATTTCTGCAAGAGGTAGGGCTGGACGAGAAAGAGAAGGGTGGGGTTCGATACCTTCTTTTGCTGTGAAGTGTTTCTCATCTGAAGCCCCCACACCGTTTCCATATTTGTGAGGTTCACTCGTCGCAGTAGTTGAAGCAGGGGTACTAGAGAAGGAGGAAAAAGAAGAATGAGAGATTCTATATGTATCTTGCTCTTTATCCTCCTTCTCTATCTGTAGACCGCGGCTGTCATCTTTTAAGACTGTTTGCCTTGAAGAAGATTCGCTGGCCAAACGGAAAGGCCTGTCTGGTGGTCCCTTTGTTACTCCTGTCTCTTCAGCATCTCTATGCTTTTTCTCCCCCCCTTGCTGGCATGATGCAACCCCACTCATCTTCGTCTCACGTCCACCTATTCCTCTCCTTCTATAGTGGTGGGTATCATTACAGATAGAAGATGGAGAAGATAAAGAAATCTCATCATGAGGCTGGGACATATGTGAAGAAGAAGAAGAACACAAAGGCGTGTTTCTCTCCAGAGAAGAACGGTGAGCTTCATGTGTACGAGAGATAAGAGGAGACGGCGTCGGCGTGTGATCGAAGTTAGATTCAAAACAGCTATCTTGTTCTGAGATGTCTAAAGGACGAAGTTCTGAATTAGTTTGAGCTGAGGAGAAGGAAGAAGATCTAGGCAAGGGACTCGAACCCTTGCCTTCCACATCGTTTTCTTTAGAAGGACAGATGAAGTCCTCTCTTGTCTGAATTGCACTGAAGCTCCCTGCGAAGTTCTGATCCGTTGAGATCCTCTCCCCTTCTCTAAGACTATACAGACCCTGCTGCTGCTGATGCTGGTGAGGTTTCTGGGAGAGTAATGAAGAAGGACGTTGTTCTCCTGAAGAGCAGGACTTTTCATTCAGAAAGGAATTTGCATGAAGACCTACAAGTGGACTAGGTGGAGACACAGAAGAAGAAACAGGCGACGGTACAAGAGAGGATGCTGAAGATGGTAAAGAGGGAGAAACGGAGCTGTCGCTACACTGTGAAGTCCCGCCATTGTCGTAGTTCATAGCAGCAGAAGGAACGATCGATGACGCTTGCCTTGTATTCTCCGAATGAGTTGGGCCTTGGGACATAGGCCTCGTGGTGATATCGACGTGACTCTGTGTGCAGGACAACAGGTTTCCTTTTCTACCGCAAGATAATGAAGAAGATGAAGAGGAGAAAGGGGCAAGTGGTGTCGGAGGCCATGAAGAGGAGGAGGAGGAGGAAGAAGGGTAAGAGGACGGTCCAAAAGAGACAGGAGAAGCAGTGAATCTTTCAGTCGTAAGTAGAGTAGGATGATGAAGAGGAGGATCATGTTCCAGTCTGTCACTTATGTGGGGTAAAGGTGGTCCAGGGCTTAGAGAAAGTGAAGGAGAGCTTTTTTCATGTGTTCTACGGTGTACATACGGTGAAGATAAGAAAGAAGCAAAGGAGGAAGTCGAGCTTTCGTTTTTCCTTTCTTCTTCTCCTCCTTGATGGTGTATCACCTTGCTTGATTGTTCCGCTCCCACAGAGCCACCCCCTGACAGAGAAGGGACAGCATCATCTCTACACCTTTCTGAAGAAACGAGGAAGCTCTCTTCCTTAGGAAAAGTCTTTCGAAGAGAGAAGACATCCTCTCTCTGAACTCCTTCATAGACTTTCTCTCCACAAGAAGACAACGGCGATGAGATGACAACTGCCTCTTCTCCCCCTGTTCTACATCTCTGGTGTATATCCACCTCTGGATTCCTGACTGCCGAGCACCCTCGGTTCACCCCAGGGTCTCTAAGATGATCCTGACGCGTCTCTTGTCCGTCTTGGGACATTTCTCCAGACTTATCCTTCTCCCTAATCCATATATAAGGAAGCGTCCGTACACCTGTTTGGTGAGGCGTTTCATTATTTTTAGAAGAGCCATGTCCTGTGCTTGTCTGAGGGGTGCTTTCTTCTACCCTTGAGAGAAATGGAAAAGTCCTCGTCGTCGATTCTCCGAGAAGAGTTTCTCCAGACTGTCCGTTGCCCCGAGGAGAAGAATAAAGGACTAGAGAAGCGTCAGGCGAGTCGGGCTGAGAGGATGGTACCGGGGGAGGAGAAGTAGGAAGAGAGAAAGAAGAAGGACAAGAAGAGGAAGAAGGCAGTGGGGAAGGAGAGAAATAGGTATGAGGATGTGTTCGTCCTTCAAGGTGATGTGATAGTGAAGATAAGAATAATGAAGGAGGAGCTACTGTAGAGGAAGGAGGAGAGTCATGGCTAGGGTAGTAAGTCGTTCCTACTGAATGAAGAAGAACAGGAGGAGCACTGTCTTGTTGGGGAACAGTCTCATGAAAACCGTTATATGGGTGAGAGGTAGTACCTTCTGTCTGGGAAACGAGTGGATGACAGGAGGGACTTCCATGACATGTATGGTGAGATGGAGAGATTTGTGATAAAGAAGAAGGAGAAAGAGAAGTACGATAGTTATGAAGCCTCTGTTGATACATCGTACCTTCACCGGTGACAGGCGGAAGCGTTCCAAGAACGGCTTCCCCCTGTGTGTCCTTTGAGGGGTTAGAGTATGGTGTAGAGAGATAGGGCGGAAGAGTGGTAGAAGAAGAGTAGGCCTCCGCCTCTCTCCCGCCCTCTTCGCTCCTCCATGGCTTTGTATTAATCTTTGACGGAGGGAGATGAGAAGTGAATGCTTGCAAAGGGAGAGGATGAAGATGACTTGAGAAGGAATGAGAAAAAGAAGACGACTGGGTGAGAGAGGCATTGCTGGTTTCATGAGGGGGGATGAATGACGGGGGCGTAGGGGAGGGTGTATGCAAGACAGAAGGTGTTAGATGATCATGATGATGGTGGCTCACTGACGAGGAAGGTATCGATTGATCTCCCTTCGTCGCTTCTATCGACGAAGGGAGATCAATCGAGTTGCTCTCGGGATTTCCGCTGAGACTCTTACTTGGAGTAAAACTCTCCTTGCTGACCGTAGAACGTACCGGATGGTCACCAGAAGATAGAGGGCGATCGCATGCGTCTTGTGAAGAATAGTGAGAGGGAGGTGAAGCATGTAGACAGCTATTTTGCGTTGGTATGAAAGGATTATCATGCTTCGTTGAATATAGAGTTGGATGGAGAGCTGTGGATAAGAACTTACTCCCGTGATGATGAGAGGAAGTAGAGTGGACTAAGGGGGGGATCACACCTAGAGCAAGAGAGTCAGGAGGAGGAGGAGAAGAAGAAGAACATCCCAATGGCAACGATGGGACAGATGAAAAGGAGTCAGAATTGAGAGAAGGGAGAGAACACCCAGGTAGGGGCGGAGGAGAAGAGGAAGAAGGTAGGTCTTCTGGATAAGAAAACGCATGGGCCATAGAAGGACTGAAGGTAACAGACAGAGAAGAAACCGTGGAGATTCCCTTGTCTGGATAAGCTCTTCCTCCTCCTCCTCTTGGTTCTGACTCATCTCGGGACCGAGAATGGAGAAGAGAACAAGGAGGAGAAGGAGAAAAAAGGTCCTGTAATGCATTCATTTTCACGGCGAAGGAATGCAAAAACGAGAGGACGGAGAGACACTCCGTGCACAGTCGTATCCACCGTGTAGAGGAGGATAGGTCTTGGCATGTTAGTCTTCATCTTCTCACCCGAACAAAACAGAAGACATCACTGTGAGTGTGTGTGACTTTCCGTGGAGAAAAAAAGACGCGCGCTGTATACAGAGGAAGAGTGAGGAGATCACTCGAGTACGGATAGAAGAGCGACTAGACTCGGATCGGAGTGAAGGCGGGAGAAAGTGTAGAGCCCGATACTATGTTCTCCGCTACTTCAGGGAACCATTGCACTGGGCGAGCCCTGCAGTAACAAGAGAAGAAAAAGAGGCGACCGAAACAACACTCTAGAGAGATTTCTGGGTACCTCGACACATCCCAATGTACAGAGAGAGAGAGAGACGGAAGTCGACATCGGGCGTGAAGACCAGGCGTCCGCGCCCGTATCGAGAATTGCGAGTGCGAGACTACAGAGTCAAGCCAACGAGAGAGACAGACGTTCCAGAGACGAACTGATATCCGTCGCCTTCTTGTGTACTCGACGCTACATTGGAGTTGTTACTCGTACGCTCCGAGGCAGCCTCATGGGGGTGTTACGACCTCGAGTGAAGCGGCTCCAGGAAAACTGGGAGTCATTACTTCACTCTTTTCGCATGTCATCAGCACACCTAGGGAAACTAAAAGGTCCAATACAAAGGATCTGGACCTTCAAGAACACCAGAAGAAAGCCTGTCACTGCCGGCCGCTGTTGGGCTCTCCCTTCTGCGTAGTGGAGGGTTAGACAAAGGTCTGATGTATAAAAGCTGAGAAGACCGCTACTTGACAACAAGAAACTCGTTGAATCTTCTACCGAGGCGAGAAAGTTCAGCACCTGCTAGTCTTGTGGACCGGGAGAAAGAAGAGAGGGGGTCGAATGCCGTACTTGCCCCGAGTGTTTTCGCACAGGACACAGCATGAGCAGCTGAGCCGCCGGGAACCAAGCTGTCACCATCAACTGATAGAATATTCTATGAAGGAAGAAAACCTCACTTGTCATGCAAAGAGCCTCACCCAAGAAGCACACTACCTGTTCGCACACCGGGAGGACTCCTAGGGTCAAATTGCGCTGTCAACACTGGGAAAGCTGTCGCGACAGAACAGCCCCTGAAAAACTAGATGAGGTTGGTGGGAGGGTGTGGCGGCAACAGCACACCTTTTCCTGTCCCCCGGGGCTGCTGCATCAGACGTGTCGTCTTGCAGTAAAACCACGTACGCTGGTATGCCTTTCCGATCAACAGTCCGCCCCCCCCCGAGTCTCTCCTCCGAACTTAAGGGACTCTGGATCTCGGCATATCTTACAAGTCCCAAGGCACGGAAATACAACGGACAAAGGGCTAGATATCTCTCTGGACGATGTTGGCCTTCCAGCGTCGGCTCATCAGCAACAGGGGACCGGGAGGCGGTCAGCGATGGCTGACTCATACGCATGTGACACACTCAGGAGCCCTAGATGGGCTTGCCCTTGGAGGTGGCGCTCTCACCACTACACAGAAAAGTAGCCAAAAGTGGTGAGGGCCACGAGCGGGCAAGGTACACTGTCTGTGGCTAACGAAGCAAGAGCTGTGAGGCTCCGACAACGCGTTCGCACCCTCCATGTTTCCCGCGGAGACAAGCGTCTCAGGCTCACCCAAGCCTTTCCCTGGAACGATTGGCTCGCGGCCGCAGTGTGACCCAGCCGCTTCGGTTGGCACGAAGAGCGGCTGTTAATAACGATGAATGGTAGGACTACCACTGCACTGTGCAGCGCACAGAAATCCCAAGCGTCAAGCACGGCTGCCAGGCATCATCGCCTCAAGAAGCTACTTACCCGGAGAGGCCTGGAAAAGACTTCACCTGCTTGCCAAGAAGCACGTGGGGCGTTACGTGCCGGCGTAGTAGCACTGGTTAGACCACTGGGCAAGTTGGCCAGCTGCTAGGATGTGCCATGGAGGCTGCCGAAATTCCGCTCTGTGAAATTTCTCTGGTTGCCTCCCTGAGACAGCCGCCTCCAACCGGCTTCTTTCCGCTGTCCTTGTTCGAACGCGTGCGGGTTGCAGCGGTTGTTGGACCGAGTGTCAGGCAGTAGGCCGCAGACTCTTATGCATCTCTTAACCTTACCGCCGGCTTCTGTTCTTCGACCTGACGCCACTGACTCCCAAGACAGGACACTGCACCCGGCAGCCTTCGTAAGTTCTCTTTGTGCTTTTGCTGGTTCAAGAGAATGACGAATCTGAAGCAGTCGGTAGGTGCACTCGACCAGGAAGAGAGACCGCTGAGACATTGTTTAGTCCGCTCCCGGACTAACCAGCACAAGGAGGACAGACCTGCGTGTCGAAAGCGTGCTACTCTGACCAGCTAGTCTTATGTGGCCCGGTTGGCTTATTCTGCGATTGTAGGACTCCGCTTTGTTAATCAGTGTTCGGAAGAGGAGAGATGACAGGCATCGTCAGAAGCGGGGGCGGAAAAGGAACAAGGCTCTGGAGTTGAGCTTCACAGTCGCAAGCAGCAGCTTGAGAGAGAAGCTAAGACGGGTGACTATCGCACATTGTCGTAGCAGGAGAAACGGAAGCCGCACGGTGCCAATGGAATACAGTCCCTAACAGAGCCGACAAAAAGGGCTAAAGACTGTGGTTAGCCCTTTTGTCGGCTGAGTCACGGAATGAAGGAAAATGGTTCCAAACTGGTGTCCAGGAAGCCTGCAAGATCGAAGCTACTGCCGTTGGAAAAACTGCCCAACAGAAGTAGTTGATGACTCCGTCTCCCGGAGTAGAGCTCCCGGTCAGAACTTGAAGAGAGGGCGAGCGGTTGGTCCTCCCAGACGAGGAAACCAACGCGCCGGTCAACTGTGACTGAGGTGGCAAGGAACGGGCAATGCCCGATCGTGCAGGTTCGACGAACAAAGAAACCCCTCTAAGTAGCTGACAAGAGGAATACACCAAGCGAGACCCGAGTACAAGCGAGCAGTTCAAAGTAACTTCCTGAGTTCGTTCACTGCGGAAAGAAATATGGCGGCGGTCCCAACTAGCATGACGGGCTTTTCCGCCGGCGGGGCGTGTGTACGTGTCTGGGTGCGTGACGGAGGCGAGAATGCTCCTGGGATTCCCAAATCAGTGGAGAAGTGACGACGAGACAGGGAACCAGAGGAATGAGGAATGGAAGCTACATACATTGAACGCACTCCATAGGACACGCCAAGTGCGTCCGAAAGATTGGTCCACAGTGAGGTGGTCCAGTCGGGCCGACAGATGCCAGTTTCTCTAGTTGGAACGAGGCAGAGACTCTCCAGGCGTCCCAGAGGGCCTGGCGGACGTGCCGCACGTTTGAACCTGCAGAACAGCACGAACAGACCACCCGACCACTGCTGGCCGGGTGGTGATTCAGCAGGCGAGTTGGAAACCACGAAATGCTGCTTGCAGCTTCCACAACAGCCGACACTGAGGAGCCGCTGAGGGAGCGCCGATGAGTTCCCGTCCATGGTTCACACCGACAAGAATCCGGCGCCAGGCCTGTTTCAGTGTGAGTTGGTCACGTTAGTTGACGCCGCGATCGCCTCGTTTCCTCCTCTATTCCTCTTGCTAGTCTAGTCTGGACAGCCAACTATAAAGCGTGGCTCGTGCGCCCAGACTACGGACTGTAATGCTATCTGCAGTTCTGTCAACTGGATATAGCTTTGAGGCGTACATGCCAATTCGGGGGGACTGCCAGCCGCCTCGAAAACTCTAAGGCCACTATCTTGTTCTACCTGGCGTACGTGAGACCGGCACTTCGCCCAGTGCAACTAAGATGTAGGCGGCTTTGCAAGTCGGGATCCCTCCGCGGACACAGCCTGGTACATGCCTTAATTCTTTGCCTTGGGACCCCTGGTGCAACTGTAGGCAGAGTGTTGTATGCCGAGTGCACCGCGGATCTCCAGTGCGCTGTTGGCATACCGAGGGCTCCGCATGTGAAAACACCCGAGCACGACCGGAGTGTTTTTTCAAAGCTGAGACGCACGAGTGACGTGCGGCTAACGCGTCGCCTATTTCTGTCCGCTCGCGATGTCGACTCACAGGTGGTGACCTGCGTCTGAGGCGAGTCACCCCTGCCTTCCTGCACGGTCGACTGAGCGAGCGCTTCTTGAGCGTGCCGAGAAAAACTCCCACCACGTTTGAGTAGAAGAAGAGCACTTTGCGAGCTTCATTCAACCGTGGGATGAGCTCTGTGAAAAACTCCCTGAGCCAGCTACAGGACCTGCTTGCGTCCCGTTGGCCTCCCGTCCGGTCTAGCGCCACTTACAACCGCAGCAAGCATACCTACGTACCTGGTTCACCGCAAGACTCCACCATGGGTCGGAGCTTCGAGGGTCTCCTGGAAGTCACGGCAGGCGGATTCGTCGCCGTTCGATTCACGAGTGTAGATGAAGCAGTTCGTGGTGCAAGCCCTTATTTGAATCTCCTCCTAGAGACTGTGCCGTTGCCTTGCCCGCTGGCCTCTCACTGCTGGGAAAACAACTCCGTTGTGCCGTGGCCCTGGCCGAGCGGAGTATAAGCCGGGGGTCACGCAGCGCCTTTTCCCAACAAGGTAAACTGAATCATCAGCCGGTGGTGACTCCGGGGCCGGCGGAGATCGACTGGCGGAATGTCTGGCAGCAACGGTTCGGGTTAACCGCCGGTTGGAATTAGCGGAGAGACTCCCCGCGTCTCGCCGATCCAGCAGGGGCAGGAGAAACCAGCTGATTGTTATTGCCGGCAGCTGTCAAAGTTCTCAATGACCGGCAACTTGCTAGTAGGAAGGTGACGACGGCAATTGCTCTCCGTGGGAATGTACGTTTTATGGGAGTTTTGTGCCCCTCTTTTCCCGTTTGTCGTCCCTGTTGATTAGGAGGTGTCATTTAAACACATCAGTGAACTTTGCTGATTCCCGTGATCCTCGTATTCTATGTTCAACGACAGAAGGGTTTAGGCATGCAACCTGCCGTGATGGGAAAAGCCGAGAGCATATCTCCTTTTTTTTTGTTGTTCTGACCAGAGTTTGGGTCTCCCGCTTTTCAACTGAATCTAAGTCTTTTTATTATTTTTTGTTTGTGGATGACGCGGCTGGCTTCCCGTGTCTCTCGGGTGTGTAGGCGTCCGGGTATTGTTGTGACTTTTGCTGGGCGGTAATCTGTTTCCGATGTGCTGCCCTTGGTTTCAACGGCGTCGTTCAATTCTTTTTCTAGGGACCCCTCTTGTGACTCAACTCATCGACTGTCACTGCTGTACATTCGACGCCGTAGTACCTGGTTTGGGATCTATGATCCCGGTGTCCGTCGTTCTGGTGGTCGTGGCCCTTTCGTCATTCTGGTCACTGTCCTTTTCAACAAACTCTCGCCCGCATTCTTTCACCAAGACGAAATTTTAGCCGCCAGGCCGTTTCCTTGATCTGAAAGACCTTTGCACTGGCGACAAGAAAAGGAGAAAAGCGCGTTAGCCGTGACGTCTTTTCTCTCGTGGTTTCGGCCAGGAGACCTGTGGGTAGCTCTTCTTGCGAAGTCTGAGTCTGCAGGACTGATTATACACAGTCGTCGTATGGTTCTCCATATTCGTTGACAGCACGTCGTATGAGTGCGACGTCGTACTGACCGTGCTCTTCCCAGCCTCAGCAGGTATATATAGAGAGTCGTCCCTTCTGGGTGGTAGACCCCTCTCTCTAAGCGCATTTTCTTCGTACTTTTCTTTTGTTCGCCGCGTTCCCTCGTGACGTAGGTCTGTGGCCAGTCTGCTTCCATAGAAAAATTGTATCCCAAGTCTGATACACCAGGCAGTCTTTCTGTCTTGGTTCCTTGAGAGTTCATCCTCATTCAGAATTACCGTCATAATGGAGGCAATCCGCGTGGGTACGGATACGACGACAAGGTCTTCGTTTGGTAGTCGTGTTTTTATTTTGCTTTCACTTACGTTCGTTCTCATCCTCTCTTCGTTTGGTCGTCATAATGAAGCAGCAAACATCGCATTCGCCAATGCCCAGGGAGAGAGCGAAGAGGGAGGAGGAAGGGGAGAGGGATCAGGGTTTAGCTTGTCTTCTCTCTTAAGTCTGGCGCCTTCTCCAGATACATTAAAACAGGTGTTCACCGATGCAGCTAAACAGGCGTCTGAGTTTTTGAGAAACCCTCCGAAAGATCTAGAACTAGGCCCCATACAAGAGGGGCTCGAGCGTCTGACTACAATGCTTGGTATCAAGGCGGATCTGAGACGAAGTATCTTCTTACAAAGACGCAAGTTGGAAACCGTCTACATGCCTGTCTTTGTTTTCGCCCAACAACGCTCTACCGACAATAATGCGGATGCTGATAACATCGCGTTAAGTGTGATCCTCAAAGACAAACATATGGTCAAGTATGTCACCTGGAAAGAAAGAGAGAATAAGGCGTCGCCTAGGGACAGCAGATGATGCAAGGAACGACGAGAGACAGAAAGTGTTTGCTTCATCTTCACTGCGGCGGTACACGTGTCAGTATGTACGGATAGTAGGTGTGATCGAAGGGAATGGTTTTGTTGGCTAGCGCTGGAGTCGTAGAGAGAAATGGCATTTCTTATCGTGTAGATGATGTTCTGTCCGGGGTTGCAAGGAGGATGATGAAGGTCTCATCATTTATCAATCAAAGATTGCGCTTTTACAGTATCCATATGCCTATTAGGTCTTTGCTTCACTGACCTTTCCTATGAATGACACCTACCACCCTCCCCCCCCCCGTTTCTGTGTCGTTTCGCAAGGTTCTTTACTAGCTGCTCGTCTCTGATTTGCTCAACCGGCTACGACCCCTTTGGTGATTTCTCCTTGAGGATGACACCGCTCTATTGTCAAGGATTGATTGGCGAGCTATGCCGTTGCGCGTCTGGTTTCGAGTGTGTGTACGTGTATGCTCTGTGGAGACACTGAAGTGTTCTTCAAGTTCGAGAGAAGCTTTCTTCCTTTCTTTTGCTTCAATTTCTTGTCGGGTACGCACGTATAGTGGCGGGTGCATGTCTCTGGGATACGTGAACGGTGGTGGTAGCTTGGATCGTAGTGGGAGCTGCTATAGATATAACGGGTTATCTTTCTACTCACGTGTCTTTCCGCCCCTGTTTACGTATGTCTACGTCTATATATGTCGCTGCTGGTATTGCTCTCGATATGATGGTATTCTTGTTTTTTCCTGTCGTGATGCCTTTGCTCAGGTTTCAACAGAAGTACGCGGATATCGAGCCGTGTCGAACGATGTCGGCTGCCCCGAAGCTTCTTGAGGTTCATCTACGTCAAGTGGAAGATCTCCAGAAGCACTTTGTTTCAGATGAGCCTGTTGTATTATCTCTGGTAGCACGGTTAGATGCAGTTGTTGCGGAGTTCATGGAGACGTTACAAGGGATGTACTCGGCCATCGCTCGTTACGTCAACTCGAAGGAGAGATTTCCCAAGAATAAGCGTGCTTTATTTTTCTTTGCCAAGTATAGTTTACCGAAGATACTGAAGATCCTACTCCTCATCAATAGTATGGAAGCATCTCTATTAAGAAAAGCCGAGTATTTAACGCATGCGGATGAAGTCAAAAATCTCAAGAGATTACTACGCGAAATCACGACACAGACCTGGGAAGCTACGGAAGCCCTAGAAGATTTCTCAGCAGGATGTTTAATAGGATGTTCTTCAAACTTTCAAGTCGATTATGCTGCAAGCCTGAGAGACTACGAAGAAGGGGAAAAGGTAGAAATCGCCTTCAGAAGATTCCTCGGAAGTCCCCTTCTGGAAGGCATCGACTTACCGTCCGCACAGGGGGCTGTGAATGGAGGTAAAGACGCCAAAGCGGATAGTGGCAGTAGCGCGAAGGCTTTGGATGCTTCACAGTTTCTACAGGTGATGAAGTCGCAAAGTGATGAGGAAGCCGAAAAAATTTCGAAAGAAGCCAAACGATATGGCCCAAGTCCTGACCTTGCAGCCCCCGCTGGAGCTGTCAAGATTGCTACAGATGCAGGCGCCTTAGGAGGAGGGATCAATCTTCAAGAAGACGGGGGAGACGAAAGTAGTCAAAATGACGAGGAGAAAGAACCCAAATCTGAGCGGCAGGCTGCACGTGATCTTCTCGACTCTTATTAAGTAGTGCGTTTGGACGATAAAGGGAGGAACGACTAGGAGGACGAGGAAAGACACTGACACATCATACGTGAGACATCTTCTTATCTTAGATCTCTGATACGCGGATTGCTCATTCGTCTGGGGTGAAGAGTGTACAATGCTGCGTAGAACGGAGAAGAATGTTTTCCTCGCGCTGGCGGGAGAAAATCATATCAGTAATCCAGTTGTAAATGAAAACCAGCGGACATGAACCGGGGGGGAGTGAAAAAAAGCGAAGAAGTTTCGATCAGTCGTCAGGTACTGACACTATAAACCAACAATGGCTTTTGTTCCAAAGAAGAGAACAGAGCCTACCGTGCATAGCTGAACAACAGACAGAAGAAACAAGTTCATCTCATGCAGAACTTTTCAGTCGGGGGGAAAGGTGAAATGACGAGACAGACAGGGCGTCATCATCATCATCATCATCGAGACATTGTTGTTGTTGTGGGGGGGGGGTTGGGAATGGGACAAGAGCTACCTCTGAGCTCGTCTCTTGGCTATACATTGGCTTGCTCATTCATCCATGTGGTACGTGCGCGGGAGTAGTCTGTACTACCCGCATCTTACGTAAGAAGCCTAACAGCTCTATTGTAAGGCGAGGGACAGACTCGTTTCTCCGAACCTGGGAGGGTCGTCTCGGATCTGTTGTGTTCCCCCCCCCCGGCTGGGGCGTCTTTCTTTTTGTGCTTTTCAACAATCCTGTTTAAGAATGTATGTCTGTTGTACGCGGACATACAGTGGGATTTTTTTCTTCGTGCTACAGACAACATAGAAGAAATAAAAGAAAAGAACACCGAGGCTTTTTTGCGTTGCGACACCCAGTGTGTGAAGTTGAGCATTCATCGTGGGGGTTTCCGTGGAACTGACGGATCTTCACCACCGGAGCACGACATTGCAGCAACAAAGGTGTAAGGGAGGTCCATCCCGGTGAGCGACGCGGGAAGATCGTACGCGTAGCAGAGTGCCCCTCTACTCCGTGCTTCGTGACGCAACACCGATGAGACTCGGACTCTCGTCTCGCCTTTCGTTCAAGGTTTTCTCTTCAGATGTGACGGGAAAGGTGGAGCTGTCGTCGTTGACAGAAGAAAACTGTTCACTAACACATTGAGAATGTCAGGAATACTCTAAATCAATTTGCACGCCTGCAGATTGCTCCCTTGCGTAGCTGGGACCGGGACAACCCGACACAGGAACTTAGTGGCAATGGACATTCGTGGTATGCAATTGGTCAGGTGAAGGTACCAGAACTTGACTGGAAACTCCGCGCAGCAAAGACAGAGACGTAGCAGGACTGAAGACAGTTGAGTTCGCGCTGCTCGCCCCGGGCCTCGTGAATTATTAGTAGGTCTTGACGACCGACGGATGAGAAACCACCTGCCTTTCAAATATCAGAAGACGCAGGAATCCTACGGAGAGCACTTAGCTGCCAATACCGCTGTCGCTTCAGGTGCATCTAATCGTGAAAAAGTCACCGACTTCCTGCCGGAAAGCGAGCAGGACGTTGGATGTGATTCTGCGATTAACTGTCGACGCCGTTCGGGAACCCAATGAACACCGAGCCGTGCTCTGTACGGCTACGGCGAGTCGTGCGGCGCAGCGGCACCGTTCTCGTGCCGGTTTGGACACAAGCTAATCCGGGCTCATCTCCATCAGCGGACTCCTAGAAAAATCCTCACTCTACGGGGCGAAACAGGGCCCGACCTCACTGAACCCTGACACAAAGAGAGGGGTAATACTATCCGAGACAGGACCATTTATATGCGCCTACTGGACCGCTCATGGTTCGGGACGCAGCTCTGATCTCTCCTTACAGGGACTATGTGAACTCTGTGCTAGCTCGATGTGTTAACGGAAGCTGTATCCTGACGATCCAAAGAGAATTTGACCTGTTTCTGATAGCGTTCTGGGTTTCTTTTTTTCTGGACCAATGGGTGCAGTGAGTCCGCCGGCATGATCAGCACGGATGCCCGAGTGGTTAAGGGGGCGGACTTAAGATCCCCTGGTCGTATGACCGCGTGGGTTCGAACCCCACTCCGTGCAGTCTTCTCGTACCCCATCTTCAATCGCGACTAGATTTGATTTTGGCGGGCTCAACGAAGGATCTGTCTCTCCTGTAGAGACGCTTGTTTTGCTGCTACGGGACCCATGCAAAGAGAGGTTTCCCGTTTGATGCAGCCGTAGACGACGGGCGAGACCACTGATCAGCCAGGCTCTTCTCGCTCTCGAGACCAGCTCTCGAAACGAACACTTTTAGATTCAAGCGTGCGTTGTGCTGTAGCCCATTGATGGTGGATGCTTTCTCTGAGAGCACCAGACGGCTGTTCGCTTGATAACTGATCCACTCCACTGATCGTGGGTGAGATCCTTTCTTCCCGCCATCGTGAGCGCGACGGCACAGGTGCACTAGTTGAATTACAAGGATGTATCATTGAGAGAGGATGTCAAGCAGATGAGCTCTTCGGAAGCTCTCAAGCTCACAGTCCGTATGAGAAAACCGAGGCTAGTGGAGTTGCCACGAGAAGTCCCCGGTCTTCGCTTTACCCTGCACACGCCCGGTAGTCGTCCCACTATGGTTGGTCCTCCCTGGGGCGTATGCCGAACCGGGTAATCGTCTGGAATCCCACTGGTTCTGTTCGATTTTCGAAAGAGACATGGCATGTCTATAGTATCAACCAATCAAGGGAACGCTTCCTCCCCATCTCACTGCTCCGTCGTCCGCCGGCCGGAAAAAGCGGTTCTTCCCGGGACCGGGACTCGGCCCGGCAGGAGCTATGTAAAATCAGGATAACAGATTTTCATCGTGGAAAACAGCTAGAGAAAAGGTAGCAAAGGAAGCCACCGTTTACGCGTTTCAAATGCCATAGCAGGCTTCCCCCTTGCATGCGATGAAGCGCTGCCTGAGTGGCGCTTCGTCAGACTGAAAGAACCCCAAAAAAACACGTTTCTTTGCAAGAGTGGAGGGCTGTTTATTTCCACAGCTCCCTAAGCAGTAGCCAGGGTTTCACTTGGGGGTCTATTCCTTTTGTCCCTGCAAGTGTCCGGTCCGCGCAAACCAATCATCTACTCAAGCCTGAGGAGTTTTCTCTCATTTCCTGGAGGTGTGTATCCTTTCCTTCAAGGTGTGGTCTGCTCACTTGGGACACACAGAACCGCGTAGCCTCGCCTTCTACTGAAGGAACAAGCGAGACACTGGTCAGTTGACCCCGTGAGCTATTATTAGTGGATAAACTGGATTTAGAATGCCCGCGCGTAGCATCCCCACTTAGTCCTTGAGTTTCGCAAGTCCCAAGACGTATCCGTTTTAGTTTAAGGAGGCCGGAGTACGGATGCAGGTGTGATAGTATGACTTTTGCAGGTACATTGTAGCTATCCTTCATGGACCAAGGCCTTCCACCTTCCATGGTCGCAAATGACACTCACCGAGTGTCACATGCAAGTTCTGCTACCCAGAGTTAGAGGAAATGCTGACAGCACTAGATCCTGCTTTCTCTGATGGCGCCGTCTCCGCGTCCCCTTTACCGGCGAGCGCACCGCGATGGCGTTGG
The DNA here is from genome assembly GCF_002600585.1 of Cystoisospora suis. Taxonomy (NCBI): domain Eukaryota; phylum Apicomplexa; class Conoidasida; order Eucoccidiorida; family Sarcocystidae; genus Cystoisospora; species Cystoisospora suis. Next base: position 3,514 of record NW_027155236.1, on the reverse strand, counting down.
GCCAGACCCCTGATTGAGGGAACGCTACCATCACCCCGCGGGGGTCACACTGCTACTCTGGTGGACGATCGCTTGTTTATTTTCGGAGGTCACAAATATGGTGGCGCAAAGGAGGGATTCGTCTATCACAATGATCTTCATGTTTTGCACTTGAAGAGAAACCAGTGGCTAGATTTACCTCGTCACAAGGGCACAGCTCCAAAGCCCCGATATGGCCATTCCGCAGTTCTCGTAGGGAAAAAGATCGTCGTCTTTGGGGGTAAGGGTGAGAAAGGCAAATACTTCGCCGATCTCCACGCTCTGGAAACAGACACTCTCGCGTGGTATCAAGGGCCTCAATCGCAGCCCAATGCTCCATCTCCTCGGTTCGGACATTCATGCAACCTCGACGGTACTGCTGTATACATCTTTGGGGGAGTACAGGAAAAAGATCTAAAGAATGACCTCCACTGTATCAATCTTGAGGATATGTCATGGAGCCAGCCTCTCACCAATGGGACCCCTCCCTGTCCCCGCTTCGGCCACGCAGCGATCATAGTCGGCCAGCAGCTGATCGTGTGTGGAGGAATGCATCGCGTCCAGGTGAGTTTGTACGCACACCCTTCCATGCGAACGGCCCCAATTCCTGAAGGCCAATAGTGTTACACTATGAGCACGCACACGACACTTGACGTCTTCATTACGCACCCATTCTGCGTCGCCTTGGGGTTCTATTCCACGAAGAGAGATAAGGAATACGAGGTACGGGAGTGACCATGTTAAGCACCCGGCTGGATGGGAGCTGGCGGAGTAGCCGCCCCTCACCACACACAGTTGGCCTCTCTAGAGAGGAAAGCGACAGCTATGAAAGAACAGGGGTCTCCTGCAGTTTGCATCCCCCTTACAAAGCGCTTAAGCATTGCTGCAGCACTGGCAGTAAAGTCGGTGGACGAGACCCGATACTTAAAAGACACGCAGAACCACGGAGCTTCCTTTACATCCAGACTGTCATCGACTCTCACGGAAGGGCCTTCGAAAACGGGTGACTGTGCCTGTAAGCCACGCCGCCGGGTACCCGCCCCAGGAAATTCTTGCACCAGGGAGCAGTTTGTCGTGGTAACAGAAGAGTTCTACTCAAGCACTAACCTTAATCGAATGTAGCGTATCATGACCGCGGGTGTGATTCGAAACCTTTCAACAGCAAGTGAATGGATGTTTTGCTACCCGGGCTACGACAGGAAACGCTTCTGCTCGGTATTCCTATTCTTCGTCCTCCTCGACGCTTGAATCTCACATCGCCACGCGAAGCTTTCTCGAGAAAAGAAGATGAAACTGCGGAATGCGTGCAAGAGGGATCCGGCAATGCAAAAGCCGTAACCCTAGCTTTCCACCGTTTTTATATATTTGTTTCACACGATCTGCCTGGATGCAGCTTGAACCAACTCCGAGAGAGGAACTGCTGGAAAAAATTGAGCTGAAGGATTGGTATTTGATGGACATCTGTGCTCTCGATCTGACATCGCTCACATGGTACCGAGTTCGGACCCACGGCTGTCCTCCGCCCCCGCGGTTCGGTCATTCTCTGGCTGCCGTCAACGAGGACCTAGTCGTTTTTGGAGGCTGGGCAGGTGCAAAGAATAACGTGAACACAGTGACGAAGGATACATCCAGATCGAAAGAACAGCTTCAACTCCAGGACGAGGTCCAAACCCTTCCGCCAACGTTATTGTCGCGCTTTGATACGACGACAATGACATGGATGGAATGCACTTCAGTGGGGAACGCTCCCAAAACACGTTACGGCCATAGTTGCACGCAGGTGGGGTCAAAGCTAATTCTTTTCGGAGGGTGGGACGCCTCAATATCTCTCAACGATGTTGTGGTGCTATGTGATCTCAAAGACGAGCTCTACAGCGGCAGCCCACCTGTGGTCGGTCCTGATGCCGTGTCTGGTGTGAATGAATCTGCGCCATGAAAAAGACGGGAGGTTCCCGATGCAGGCTGTACTCAAGCGGGGGTGAAAAGGAGACTCCATTCTTTCCGGCTCTCCGTTCGAGGACCCAAGTTTCCACTGCGCCCCAAGTCACCGACAAGAGGCTAGTGTCGAGCTTCCAGCTGGTTTCTGGTTTCTGCTGAAGGACGAAATGTTCACTCAAGAACCGACCAAGAGTAGCCGGAAAATACACGAAACCGCGCACATAGGAGTCTTTGCAACCCCCAGGGGCTGTCTCCCTGAATCAACAGTACGGGGTTTGAGAGGAACAGTTTCGACTCTAGCAGTGCGCCCTCCGGAAAAGGGAGGCGGCGACGTAACTGTTGGTCCCCCAATGAACTCGGCGTCTGAGATCAGCCATAAAAGCCTTCGCTGAGGCAACAGCACTGAGACCTAGTCATACAAAGAAGAGGAATCTTGTGTGAAAACGGCACCGTCTCATCGCACTGTCTGTACCATCCGATGGGGGAGCCGAGGGATGTGCGTTGCGTGGGTGAAGCAGCCTGGCGTGCAGCATAACTTCCAGCTTAGCACTTTCCCGGACCGGATTGATGAGTGACCGTGTCAAAGGAGACGGAACCCCTCTGAAGAAGGGTTCGTTACCAGAAACTGACAGGGCACTCAAGTAAAGACGACGGCGGCAGGATTCGAA
>NW_027155236.1:0-876 GCF_002600585.1 Cystoisospora suis | reverse complement strand
AACCACTCGGACACACCGCCTGATTTGCAGTTCTCTACGCCTACGAAGGGAGGCAAGATCTTGCAGCGTCCTTATGTCTGCGCCGAGATGGGCGTGTTGTCCTATTTCGGCTCGATCAACCAGAGCTCTGGGAATTCGTCTCTTTTCGTGCGAAGATGGGACACCCGTTTTTGCAGCAGGCTTTCTTAGGCCTTACCATGTCGAACACCAACCGCTCAAGACGGTAAGGCCTGCGGAAGCCTGCGGCTTGCCGCTGGAAATTGCATGGTGACTCTGCTGAGCCCATCCCGACAGGGTAACATGAACGTAAGGCGCCTTTCCATCTGAGTTTTTCCGATAGCTCAGTCCGCCTCGGAGTGAGACTGCTCAACTAACGCAGCGCACGACAGTGACCGCGCCTAACACTCGCCCTTGCATTCTTACGAGCGAAAGGTTCCATCGGGGCTGCTGCGGAGTCGCCTTCTACAGTACTGTTCATACTCAACACTTTCCGATACCGCAGCTAGTCGGGTTCCTCTCTGAACGGGAACTTCGAAGCGGCTTTTTCAGAGTCGCTAAGGCTTAGCCCCTCTCGCCTGGCGACACTTTGAGGGACCCTATCCTCCATGTCCACAGCGAAGTCGAGTTGATTCAAAAAACCAACAGCAAGCCAATATCGTATTCGGTGCCGGGCAGTTTGTCGCACCGCCGGACTTCAGAGAAAAACACGCAACTCTTTCGATGACTCGGTCATACCGAGGACCACAGTCTACTGCTGGGCTGTAAATCGACAACGGAATGAAGTCCTCCTCCGGTACGGCCAAGGCGGCAACTCTACTGTGTATGGGGTAACCCCCCGTAGAGAAGAAAGAACAGACGACGGCGGCAGGATTCGAA